>NC_057798.1:737847043-737883949 GCF_018294505.1 Triticum aestivum
AAGACATAAAGTAAAAGATAGGCCCTTCGCAGAGGGAAGCAGAGGTTGTCATGCGCTTTTAGGGTTGGATACACAAAATCTTAATGCGAAAGAACGTCACTTTATATTGCCCCTTGTATATGGACCTTTATTATGCAGTCCGTCGCTTTTATTGCTTCCATAACAAGTTTGTACAAAGCTTATTTTCTCCACACTAATAAGTCATGCATATTTAGAGAGCAATTTTTATTGCTTGCACCGATGACAACTTACTTGAAGGATCTTAGTCAATCCATAGGTAGGTATGGTGGACTCTCATGGCAAAACTGGGTTTAAGGATATTTGGAAGCACAAGTAGTATCTCTACTTGGTGCTAGGAATTTTGGCTAGCGTGAGGGGGAAAGGCAAGCTCAACATGTTTGAATGATCCATGACAATATACTTTAACTGAGATGCGAGAAAACATAACCCATTACGTTGTCTTCCTTGTCCAACATCAACTCTTTAGCATGTCATACTTAATTAGTGCTCAAAATTATAAAAGATGTCTATGATAATATATTTATATGTGAAATCTCTCTTCCTTCAATATTCTTTCATGAATTATTCAAATGACTAATACAATGCTTGCTAACCGTCAATAAACTTACAACCTCTACTTCTTAGATGTGAAGTCATTACTCCCCATGGGATAATGTCGGACCTTGAGAAGAGGTGTCTAGAGGGGGGTGATTAGACACTAAGTACCAAAGTTGTAGTTTTTAACTTCTTTAAGTTTAAGTGGAGTTTAGGCACAAGTTTAACATTCACAACATATAGCAAGCAAGCATGCAAAGAGTATATGAGCAGCGGAAAGTAAAGCATGCAACTTGCAAGAATGTAAAGGGAAGGGTTTTGGAGGATTCAAACGCAATTGGAGACACGGATGTTTTTGGCGTGGTTCCGATAGGTGGTGCTATCGTACATCCATGTTGGTGGAGACTTCAACCCATGAAGGGTAACGGTTGCGCGAGTCCACAGAGGGCTCCACCCACGAAGGGTCCACGAAGAAGCAACCTTGTCTATCCCACCATGGCCGTCGCCCACGAAGGACTTGCCTCACTAGCGGTAGATCTTCACGAAGTAGGCGATCTCCTTGCCCTTACAAACTCCTTGGTTCAACTCCACAATCTTGTTGGAGGCTCCCAAGTGACACCTAGCCAATCTAGGAGACGGCACTCTCCAAGAAGTAACAAATGGTGCGTTGATGATGAACTCCTTGCTCTTGTGCTTCAAATGATAGTCTCCCCAACACTCAACTCTCTCTCATAGGATTTGGATCTGGTGGAAAGAAGATATGAGTGGAAAGCAACTTGGGGAAGGCTAGAGATCAAGATTCATATGGTAGGAATGGAATATCTTGGCCTCAACACATGAGTAGGTAGTTCTCTCTCAAAAAAAAGGATGCCGGAAGTGTAGGTTCGTTCTGATGGCTCTCTCCACGAATGAAGAGGAGGTGGAGGGGTATATATAGCCTCCACACAAAATCTAACCGTTACACACAACTTGCCAAACTCGGTGGGACCGAATTGATAAACTCGGTCGGACTGATTCAGCAAATCTAGTGATCGTTAGGATTTTTGGTGGGACCGATATGCAGCTCGGTAGGACCGATATGGTTAGGGTTAGGGCATAACGTAATCTTGGTGAGACCGATTACACAAACTCGGTGAGACCGATGTTGGTAATTAGCTAACCAGAGAGTTGGTCAGGCCAACTCGGTGGGACCGATTACTCAAACTCGATGGGACTAATTTTGGTAATAAGTTGACCAGAGAGTTTGCATTGTAATCTCGGTAGTACCGGTTGCTCAAACTCGGTGAGACCGATTTTGGTAATGGACATAACAGAGAGATTACAATCCCATCTCGGTGAGACCGAGATCCCTATCGGTGAGACCGATTTGCCTAGGGTTTGTGGCAGTGGCTATGACATCTGAACTCGGTGGCGCCGGATAGAAAGAATCGGTGGGGCCGAGTTTGACTTTAGGTTTAGGACATATGTGTGGAAGTGGGAAAGTAGTTGAGGGTTTTGGAGCATATCACTAAGCACTGTGGAGCAAGAAACTCATTAAGCAACACCTCATCCCTTCTTGATAGTATTGGCTTTTCCTATAGACTCAATGTGATCTTGGATCACTAAAATGTAAAATGAAGAGTCTTGAGCTTGAAGCTTGAGCCAATCCTTTGTCCTTAGCATCTTGAAGGAGTTCCCACATCTTTTAGTCCATGCCACTCCATTATTGAACTTATCTGAAACATACTAGATAAAAGTGTTAGTCCAACAAGAGATATGTTGACATCAATTACCAAAACCACCTAGGGAGCACTTGTGCTTTCAATCTCCCCCTTTTTGGTAATTGATGACAACATACATCAAAGCTTTAGATAAAGATATAAAGAGTAGCAAGTAAAGCTTTGGAAAGACATGTAACAAGCATAGGCTCCCCCTACATGTATGCAATCATGTGAATATGGAATATAGAAGCATGTGAGAGCATAACCATGACAGAGTAGGCAAAGTGTTACATGTATCTTGGCCATATGCATCAGAGCAAAGAATATTAAAGAAAATACCTTCATGCCCATGAGTCCTTCTTGCAAATAGTATGTACATCAGCAAGAATTCCTCATACACATGATTGTGATGCATATACTTACCTTGTAGTCTTGAGTTGGCTTAGGATGGAATGAACCTGCGTAAACAAGGTTAGATAACACAGGTACATCTACTAGCCAGAGCAAACAGAAGAAACCACAAGAATACCAAGACTGGGATGACATGTAGAGAGTGAGTACTAAATACCACATTGGATTAGACATGTCCCCAAGAGTAAAGATATGCAATGAATTTAAATGATTTCTTTCCCTTAGATGTCTTGCTCCCCATGAATCTAGCATGGGATACTGGGAGAAGATAGGGAACATAAAATCAGAGCTGAAAGATATAAATGAACATAGCTAATGCAAACTAATGCAAATAAGCACATATGAACATGTCTTTTCCCCTCAATAAGACATGTGGCATCTCTCCTCTTGAACACCAAGCATCTGGGATCCTTGAGAAATACTTTCTACTTGAGTATTCTCTCCCCCTGGAGATCTCTTTCTCCCCCTAAGGAGGTGATACTATCCCTCTCTGATGTGATCTCTCTAAGTGATAAGCTTTGATGTGATCTCTCTCTCCCCCTTTGACATCAATTTCCAAGAAGGGTTTGATCCTTGAGTCACAGAACAAAGCATTTATATAAGTGTGATGCTTGTAGAGGACAAGATTCATTGAGTGGAGCTGGATCAGAAGAAACACAGAATAAGTGGCAAACTGTTTTTCCTGTTGTGAAATCGGTGGCACCGAGTGGTATGCTTCGGTTGTACCGAAAGGATTCGGTTGGACCGAAAACAACAAGTCGGTGAAACCGAGTTCATCGCAGAGAAAACGCTTGTCACCTCAGCTCACTAGACTAGTAGGATCTCACAAAGATTTGCAAGGAATTTACTGAATGATATGCAATGAATTGGATGCAGAAAATGCAGAGCAAACAGAAAGAAATCTAGATGAAGTTTTTTTTGAAGGGGAAACAAATATGCATGAGACAAATGCAAAAACACAGAAAAGAGCACAAGAGAACTTCATCTAGAGATGGTCGGCGACAAAGTCACCTATGTTAGAGTATATTGACTTAGGAGTCAAGTGAGATCACTTGATCATAGGTCATACTCATCGTTTAAGCTCAAAATGGTGTTGCCATTTTTCGGTTAAGCATCTTGATTTATTCACATCTTGTCGAGTTACTTTAGCTCATGACTTGGAGTAAAGCTTCTCTAAGATGGAATAACATACCTTGGTTGGTGGTGTTGAATATGTAGTTGAACTTATGTGGGTTGCTCAAGGTTGATGTAGCTCATCAAGAGTTGGGAGAACCACTTGGAATTTGACTCCATCTACCTACATGGGTTAGTTCTTGCAAGGAAGAGCACTTGTGTATCCAAAAATGACAATCATGAAGCTCAACATAGAATTTGTCAAAGGATATGTTTGAATGGTTTCGTGCTTCCTTGTCTTGAACCACCATTGTGTAGAGACTTGGTGATGTAGAGATTGCTCAAGATATGAGTAGGTTACAATCTCATGGAATTTGATTCAACCAAGTACCTACATGGCCTAGATAACATGCAAGATACAAATATATCCAAGACATAAGATTTTCATCATAAGAGAAAAAATCAAGGATTAGTCATAAGCTCATGTCTTGCATGTATCCAATGGAGTTTCTACTCCAAGTTTGAAGCATCAATGATGTTCAATTCTCCTCTCAACCTGCAAAACACTTTCTCATCAAGAGGTTTAGTGAATATATCCGCTAATTGCTTTTCGGTGCGAATGTGCTTAAGATCAATGTCACCCTTAGCAACATGATCTCAAATGAAATGATGAGGAACTTCAATATGTTTAGTTCGAGAATGTTGTACGGGATTATGACCAATTTTGATAGCACTTTCATTGTCACAAAGCAATGGAACATGTTTCACATATACCCCATAATCTTTAAGAGTTTGGGTCATCCAAAGTAATTGAGCACAACATGAACCAGCGGCAATGTATTCCGCTTCGGTGGTGGATAAGGATACCGAGTTTTGTTTCTTGGAGGACCAAGACACAAGAGATCTACCAAGAAATTGACAAGTACCTGAAGTGGACTTTCTATCAACCTTGTCTCTGGCATAGTCCGAGTCGGAGTATCCAACAAGATCGAAAGAGGCCCTCTTGGGATACCAAATGCCAAAATTTGGTGTATGGATTAAGTATCTCACTATCCTTTTCACGGCCTTAAGATGACTTTCTTTAGGAGCAGCTTGATATCGTGCACACATGCACACACTTAGCATGATATTGGGACGTGAAGCACATAGATATAACAATGAACCAATCATAGAGCGATAAACCTTTTGATCAACTAGTTCACCATCTTTGGTCAAGTCAAGATGTCCACTAGTAGGCATGGGTGTAGACATACCTTTGCATTCTTGCATATTGAACTTCTTGAATAAGTCCTTGGTGTACTTCGTTTGAGAAACAAAAGTACCTTCCTTAGTTTGCTTGATTTGCAACCCAAGAAAGAAGTTGAGTTCACTCATCATAGACATCTCAAACTTCTCCGACATTAGCTTCCCAAACTTTTCACTAAAATGAGGGTTAGTTGAACCAAATATAATATCATCAACATAGATTTGGAAAACAAATAGTTCTCCATTAACCCTTTTAATAAAAATTGTGGAATCAATTTTCCCAATTTCAAAGCCTTTTTCAATAAGGAACTTGGTCAAGCATTTATACCATGCTCTAGGAGCTTGTTTAAGACCATAAAGAGCTTTGTGAAGTTTGTAAACATGATTGGGTTTCTTAGGATTGACAAATCCGGGAGGTTGCTTAACATAAACTTCCTCCTCTATTTCACCATTTAGAAAAGCACTTTTAATGTCCATTTGGTACAAGGTGATATCATGATGATTAGCATAGGCAAGTAAGATGCGAATGGACTCAAGTCTAGCAACGGGAGTGTAAGTCTCGCCATAGTCCATATTTTCGACTTGTGTGTAGCCTTGGGCGACGAGACGTGCTTTGTTGCGAACTACTTGTCCATCTTCATCTTGCTTGTTGCAAAACACCCATTTGGTACTGATGATGTTGTGGTTGTTGTCGGGCTTCTCAACCAATGTCCAAACTTGGTTCCTCTCAAAGTTGTGTAGCTCTTCATGCATAGCATTTATCCAATCCGGATCTTCCAATGCTTCTTCGACCTTCATAGGTTCAATGCTAGAGATGAAAGAATAGTTTTCACAAAAGTTAGCTAAACGAGTTTTAGAGCGAGTGATTCTCCCGGTTTGAATATCATTGTAGATTTGCTCGACGGGATGATCTTTAGTAATTCTTGCTCGAACTCATGAAAGCTTTTGCTTGGTTCTTGGTTGAATTTCTTCTTCATCTTGTTCTTCTTCTTGGCCTTCTTCATTTTTGGCGTTGGCGTTCTCTTGTCGTGGTGGAGAAGGAGGTTGTTGACGTTCATCTTGATGCACTTCCTCGTTTTCTTCATCTTGGTGTGTCCCACTTGTGGATGCTTCCGTATCAACTCTTGGTTCACCTTGTCGTGAAGTAGAAGCTTCCACTTGGATGGACGAGGTACTCTCCTTCACCTCCATTGGACGGACCTTGCCAATAGACAAGTCTTGGATTGCTTCTGAAGGATCTTTGTCTCCTACATCTTGGCAATTGCTCTACTTGCGAGCCGTTAGATTCATCAAACTTCACATCTACCGTATTTTCAACCTTTCGGGTGAAATTGTTGTAGACACGGTAAGTGTGAGAGTTTGAGCCATAACCTAGTAGGAAACCTTCATGAGATTTAGGAGCAAATTTAGAACGACGATGCTTGTCAAGAATGTAGCACTTTGAGCCGAATACTTGAAAGTATCCAACTTGGGGTTCGTTACCAGTGAGGAGCTCGTATGCCATCTTGTCGAGTAGCTTGTGAAGATACAAGCGATTTGTTGCATGACAAGCTGTCTCAACCGCTTTTGCCCAAAAGTGCTTCGTTGTCTTGTACTCATCAAGCATCGTTCTCGCCATTTCGATGAGCGTCCGGTTCTTCCTCTCAACAACTCCATTTTGTTGAGGTGTGTACGTAGCTGAGAACTCGTGTGAAATCCCATCTTTGTCAAGAAAGGTGTCCACATTTGTGTTCTTGAACTCCGTTCCGTTGTCGCTGCAAACCTTCTTGATCTTCACTTCAAATTGATTTTGGGCCTTCCTAGCGAAGTTTTTGAAGATCTTTTGGACCTGCGATTTATCATCGAGAAAGAACACCCACGTAAATCTTGAAAAATCATCAACTATAACTAGACCAAAAGAATTTCCACCGAGACTCTTGTAAGAGTTGGGACCAAAGAGATCCATGTGAAGTAGCTCGAGTGGCCTCCTCGTGGTCATGATGTTCTTCACGGGATGCCTCCCTCCAATCTGTTTACCTGCCTGACAAGCACTACAAAGTCTATCCTTATCAAATATGACATCGTTAACACCAAGGATATGATTCCCTTTAATAAGCTTGTCAAGGTTTCGCATACCAACATGACCTAGTCGTCTATGCCATAACCAACCTTTTGAGGATTTAGCAATGAAGCAAGTTTTAGGTTGAGCCTTTTTAGTGAAATCAACAATGTATAGATCACCTCTACGTATTCCGGTAAAGACCATTTTATGATTGTCTCGACGAAACACTTGGCAATCTACTTCAGCAAATAGGACATTGAAACCGAAATCAGCAAGTCTAGATACTGAAAGTAAGTTGTAGCCAAGAGATTCAACGAGCATAACATTCTGAATGGAGCTATCATGTGAGATGGCCACCTTACCGAGGCCAACCACCTTACCCTTTGAGTTGTCACCGAAAGTGACATACTTTCGAGGACTATCATTTTCAGCAAGCTCACGAAACATGTCTTTATCTCCGGTCATGTGATCGGTACATCCACTATCAAGAAGCCATTCCTTTCCTTCTGACATATATCCCCGAAGATTTGCCATAAGACCAAAGTGTCTCATTGCATCATCAAGATCGGAGTCACTATCATCATCCTCATCATAGTATCCATGTTCAACATCGTCATGTGGTAGATCAAGTCCTAGAGAGGGTAATTCGTTAGAGTGAGCTTGACAATGATCTTGCTTATGAATTCTTATAGCTTCGGAAATAATATCACCAATAATTCCAACATCTACTTTGGCATGCATAAGATTTGTAAGTTCAAATAGACGATCACCAAACATAGGATCACTAGTATTCATCTTACTCAAGGCAATAGACTTATGGAGAATTTCATCTAGATTTTTCAAGGAATAATTTGGAAAGCGTTCCTAAAGAAATTTCCATATAGTGTAGGCACACTCAAGAGTAGGCAAGTTTATAATTAAGTTTCTAGGCAAGCCTCTAGTGATAAGATTAACAGTTCTAAGATTCCTAATTATGTCGATTTACTCATCAAGAGTAGGATGCATAGGATCAACATGTGGTGCACAAGGGCTAGCAATGTACTTGTTCAAATGATATTGATTGAAAATTACAAGCATCTCATTTTTTCACTCATGAAAATACTCTCCATCAATAATAGGCACTCTATGTCTAAGACTCCCCAAAGTAGACTCATCCATCTTCCTCCAATGGTGATTAAACCAAGGCAATGGAGACCAATGCTCTGATACCACTTGTAGGACCTTGAGAAGAGGTATCTAGAGGGGGGTGATTAGACACTAAGTACCAAATTTGCAGTTTTTAACTTCTTTAAGTTTAAGTGGAGTTTAGGCACAAGTTTAACATTCACGACATATAGCAAGCAAGCATGTAAAGAGTGTATGAGCAGCGGAAAATAAAGCATGCAACTTGCAAGAATGTAAAGGGAAGGGTTTTGGAGGATTCAAACGCAATTGGAGACACGGATATTTTTGGCGTGGTTCCGATAGGTGGTGCTATCGTACATCCACGTTGGTGGAGACTTCAACCCACGAAGGGTAACGGTTGCGCGAGTCCACGGAGGGCTCCACCCACGAAGGGTCCACGAAGAAGCAACCTTGTCTATCCCACCATGGCCGTCGCCCACGAAGGACTTGCCTCACTAGCGGTAGATCTTCACGAAGTAGGCGATCTCCTTGCCCTTACAAACTCCTTGGTTCAACTCCACAATCTTGTCGGAGGCTCCCAAGTGACACCTAGCCAATCTAGGAGACACCACTCTCCAAGAAGTAACAAATGGTGCATTGATGATGAACTCCTTTCTCTTGTGCTTCAAACGATAGTCTCCCCAACACTAAACTCTCTCTCATAGGATTTGGATCTGGTGGAAAGAAGATTTGAGTGTAAAGCAACTTGGGGAAGGCTAGAGATCAAGATTCATATGGTAGGAATGGAATATCTTGGCCTCAACACATGAGTAGGTAGTTCTCTCTCAGAAATAGGATGCTGGAAGTGTAGGTTCATTCTGATGGCTCTCTCCACGAATGAAGAGGAGGTGGAGGGGTATATATAGCCTCCACACAAAATCTAGCCGTTACACACAACTTGCCAAACTCGGTGGGACCGAATTGATAAACTCGGTCGGACTGATTCAGCAAATCTAGTGACTGTTAGGATTTTTGGTGGGACCGATATGCAACTCGGTAGGACCGATATGGTTAGGGTTAGGGCATAACGTAATCCTGGTGAGACCGATTACACAAACTCGGTGAGACCGATTTTGGTAATTAGCTAACCAGAGAGTTGGTCAGGCAAACTCGGTGGGACCGATTACTCAAACTCGGTGGGACCGATTTTGGTAATAAGTTGACCAGAGAGTTTTCATTGTAATCTCGGTAGTATCGATTTCTCAAACTCGATGAGACCGATTTTGGTAATGGACATAGACAAAGAGATTACAATCCCATCTCGGTGAGACCGAGATCCCTATCGGTGAGACCGATTTGCCTAGGGTTTGTGGCAGTGGCTATGACATCTGAACTCGGTGGCGCCAGATAGAAAGAATCGGTGGGGCCGAGTTTGACTTTAGGTTTAGGACATATGTGTGGAAGTGGGAAAGTAGTTGAGGGTTTTGGAGCATATCACTAAGCACTATGGAGCAAGAAACTCATGAAGCAACACCTCATCCCTTCTTGATAGTATTGGCTTTTCCTATAGACTCAATGTGATCTTGGATCACTTATATGTAAAATGAAGAGTCTTGAGCTTGAAGCTTGAGCCAATCCTTTGTCCTTAGCATCTTGAAGGAGTTCCCACATCTTTTAGTCCATGCCACTCCATTGTTGAACTTATCTGAAACATACTAGATAAAAGTGTTAGTCCAACAAGAGATATGTTGACATCAATTACCAAAACCACCTAGGGAGCACTTGTGCTTTCAGATAAGCAAACAAGACATATATAATCTCAGATTTATGACATTCAACTCATTCAACCATTTACTCATAGGATATAAGTTAAGCACACGAGTAAATGAAAAACTACTCCAAAAAGATATAAGTGATTATCAATGAGTAGCTAAATAATTATGCAACTATGTGAAGACTCTCTATCATTAAAGAATTTCAGATCTTGGTATCTTAATCAGAAAGCAAGCAAAACAAAATAAAATGACATTGCAAGGATAGCACAACTCATGTGAAGAAGCAAAAACTTAGGCTCAACCGATACTAACCGATAGTAGTTGAAGAAGAATGGTGGGATGCCTACCGGGGCATCCCCAAGCTTAGATGCTTGAGACTTCTTGAAATATTATCTTGGGGTGCCTTGGGCATCCCCAAGATTGAACTTTTATGTCTCCTTAATTCCTCTCATATCATGGTTTCTCTTTTTATCAAAAGCTTCATTCACAACAAACTCAACAAGAACTCTTGAGATAGGTTAGTATAAACCAATGCAAAACCTTATCAATTTCTACTGTAACAAATAACTTGAATTATTATTCAACATTTCATACTAAATGCCTCTGCATATTTAATACTCCTATCCTCAAATAGAATCATTAAACAAGCAAACATATGCAACCAATGCAAACATAACAGCAATCTACCAAAACAGTACAGTCTGTAAAGAATGCAAGAGTATCAATACTTCCATAACTCCAACAATTATGGACTAAAATTCCCACTGTAATAAATTTATCAGATCTCAATATGCAAAAAGATTAAACATTATACCATTCTCTGACTTTTCTAGGGAATTTTTACAACAGCGGTAAACTTTCTGTTTTCAAACAGCAACATGTATACTAGCAAAATAAGCATGGCAAAGGCTATCCTTGACATTTTTATTGAAACTAAAGAAGCAAAACATTATTCTAACTAAAATCAAGCAAATAATAACAAAAGAAAATGACGCTCCAAGCAAAACACATATCGTGTGGCGAATAAAAATATAGCTCCAAGTAAAGTTACCGATGAACGAAGACGAAAGAGGGGATGCCTTCCGGGGCATCCCCAAGCTCAGGCTCTTGGTTGTTCTTGAATATTACCTTGGGGTGCCTTGGGCATCCCCAAGCTTAGGCTTTGCCACTCCTTATTCCATAGTCCATTGAATCTTTACCCAAAACTTGAAATATTCAACCACACAAAACTCAAAACAAAACTCGTAAGCTCCGTTAGTATAAGGAAATAAAACCACCACTTAGGTACTGTAATGAACTCATTCTAAATTCCTATTGGTGTAATATCTACTGTATTCTAACTTCTCTATGGTTCATACCTTCCGATACTACTCATAGATTTATCAAAATAAGCAAACAACACATAGAAAACAGAATCTGTCAAAAACAGAACAGTCTGTAGTAATCTGTATCCAACGTATACTTCTGGAACTCAAAAAATTCTAAAATAAATTGCTGGACCTGAGTAATTTGTCTATTAATCATCTGCAAAAAGAATCAACCTAAAAGCACTCTCCAGTAAAAAAATGGCAGCTATTCTCATGAGTGCTAAAGTTTTTGTTTTTCACAGCAAGATCACATAAACTTCACCCAAGTCTTCCCAAAGGTTCTACTTGGCACTTTATTGAAACAAAAGCTATAAAACATGATTACTACAGTAGCATAATCATGTGGAGACACAAAAACAGTAAGGGTAAATATTGGGTTGTCTCCCAACAAGCTCTTTTCTTTAATGCCTTTCTAGCTAGGCATGGTCATGACAATGATGCTCACATAAAAGATAAGAATTGAAACATAACGGGAGCATCATGAAGCATATGACTAACACATTTAAGCCTAACCCGCTTCCTATGCATCGGGATTTTTTGAGCAAACAACTTATGGGAACAATAATCAACTAGCATAAGAAGGTAAAACAAGCATAGCTTCAAGATTTTCAACACATAGAGAGGAAACTTAAAATTATTGCTATTCCTACAAGCATATATTCCTCCCTCATAATAATTTTCAGTAGCATCATGAATGAATTCAACTATATAACCAGCACCTTAAGCATTCTTTTCATGATCTACAAGCATAGAAAATTTACTACGCTCCACGTAAGCAAAATACTTCTCATGAATAGTAGTGGGAGCAAACTCAACAAAATAATTATCATGTGAGGCATAATCCAATTGAAAACTAAAATCATGATGACAAGTTTCATGGTTATCATTATTCCTAATAGCATACAAGTCATCACAATAATCATCATAGATAGCAACTTTGTTCTCATAATCAATTGGAACCTCTTCCGAAATAGTGGAATCATCACTAAATAAAGTTGACACTCTTCCAAATCCACTTTCATATTCATCACAATAAGATTCAACATCAGTGGGATCACTACTTCCTAAAGTTGACACTCTTCCAAACCCACTTTCATCAATATAATCATCATAAATAGGAGGCATGCTTTCATCATAATAAATTTTCTCATCAAAACTTGGGGGACAAAAAATATCATATTCATCAAACATAGCTTCCCCAAGCTTGTGGCTTTGCATATCATTAGCATTATGGATATTCAAGGAATTCATACTAACAACATTGCAATCATTCTCATCATTCAAAGATTTAGTGTCAAACATTCTATAGATTTCTTCTTCTAGCACTTGAGCACAATTTTCCTTTTCATCATACTCACGAAAGATATTAAAAAGATGAAGCGTATGAGACAAACTTAACTCCATTTTTTTGTAGTTTTATTTTATAAACTAAACTAGTGATAAAACAAGGAACAAAAAGATTCGATTGCAAGATCTAAAGATATATCTTCAAGCACTCGCCTCCCCGGCAACGGCGCCAGAAAAGAGCTTAGTTGATGGGGTGTGAGTGAGTGCCCTTTTACCTAGCCTCCCCGGCAACGGCGCCAGAAAAGAGCTTGATGTCTACTACACAACCTTCTTCTTGTAGACATTGTTGGGCCTGCAAGTGCACAGGTTTACAGGACAGTAGCAAATTTCCCTCAAGTGGATGACCTAAGGTTTATCAATCCGTAGGAGGCGTAGGATGAAGATGGTCTCTCTCAAACAACCCTGCAACCAAATAACAAAGAGTCTCTTGTGTCCCCAACACACCCAATACAATGATAAATTGTATAGGTGCACTAGTTCGGTGAAGAGATGGTGATACAAGTGCAAAATAGATGTAGATATAGGTTTTTGTAATCTGAAATTATAAAAACAGCAAGGTAACAAGTGGTAAACGTGAGCATAAACGGTATTGCAATGATAGGAAACAAGGCCTAGGGTTCATACTTTCACTAGTGCAAGTTCTCTCAACAATAATAACATAGATAGATCATATAAAAATCCCTCAACATGCAACAAAGAGTCACTCCAAAGCCACTAATAGCGGAGAACAAACGTAGAGATTATGGTAGGGTACGAAACAACCTCAAAGTTATTCTTTTGGATCGATCTATTAAAGAGTTTGTACTAGAATAACACCTTAAGACACAAATCAACCAAAACCCTAATGTCACCTAGATACTCCATTGTCACCTCAAGTATCTGTGGGCATGATCATACGATATGCATCACACAATCGCATATTCATCCAACCAACACAAAGTACTTCGAAGAGTGCCCCAAGTTTCTACCGGAGAGTCAAGAACGTGTGCCAACCCCTATGCATAGGTTCATGGGCGGAACCCGCAAGTTGGTCACCAGAACATACATCAAGAGGCACATGATATCCCATTGTCACCATAGATAAGCACGGCAAGACATACATCAAGTGTTCTCATAAAAGACTCAATCCGATAAGATAACTTCAAAGGGGAAACTCAATTCATCACAAGAGAGTAGAGGGGGAGAAACGTCATAAGATCCAAGTACAATAGCAAAGCTCGGGATACATAAAGATCGTGCCATAGAGGGAACACGAGATAGAACACGAGAGAGAGAGAGAGAGAGAGAGAGAGATCAAACACATAGCTACTGGTACATACCCTCAGCCCCGAGGGTGAACTATCCCTCCTCGTCATGGAGAGCGCAGGGATGATGAAGATGGCCACCGGTGATGGGTTCCCCCTCCGGCAGGGTGCCAGAACAGGCTCCCGAGAGGTTTTTGGTGGCTACAGAGGCTTGCGGCGGCGGAACTCCCGATCTATCTTCATATTCGATGGTTTTAGGGTACGTAGGCTTATATAGGCGAAAGAAGTCGGTCGGGGGGTGCTCGAGGGGTCCACGAGATAGGGGGTCGTGCCCTGTAGGGGGGGCGCCCCCCTATCTCCTGGGCTCCTCGAGGGTCTTCTGACTTGATCTCCAAGCCTCCAGGATGATATTCTTCCAAAAAATCATGATGCCGATGGTTTCATTCTGTTTAGACTCCGTTTGATATTCCTTTTCCTTGAAATACTAAAACAAGCAATAAAACAGCGATATGGGTTGGGCCTCCGGTTAATAGGTTAGTCCCAAAAGTAATATAAAAGTGTATAATAAAGCCCATAATCATTCAAAACAGATAATAATATAGCATGAATGCTTCATAAATTATAGATACGTTGGAGACGTATCAAAGGTGCGCAAACATCTCCTCCGTCGATCCCTCGCTCTCGTTTGACTCCAAGAAGCCTCATCGCTGGTGTGTGCTTCGGCGAAGCGCCACCTCTCTCTGTTTCCCTCTCCCCTCCCTCTGGCCTGACTAGCGGGGCCCGCTAGTCATCCACTCATTACGTGCATGAAGCGGTATGAGTGGTGGTGTCCTGGGTGTTTACGCTTTCGACGTCACCCCCCTGTTTATTTATTTCAAATTCATTTAAAATCCAGGAAACTTTAAATGGCCAAAACTTGTTATCTATATGTCCAAATGCATTGATTCTTTCTGCATTGTGTTATGTGTCTAAAAATCTAACAGCACGCAAAAGATGGGATTTTTTTCTTGCTATCTAGATTTTTTGGTAATTTTCAGAAGGTTTCTTGATGTTTTCTTTTTGTGGTTTTGATTGTTTTCAGAAGAGTCAGCTTGTCTTGAGGATCACCAGGAGCTTTGTGAACCTCATCAGCACTAAGGCAAGCCACAGCAACATTTTCTTAGTGTCACTTCAATATTTGTGATTTTCCTACTTGAACTTATGAATATTTATGCATTTAATTAGTTATATAATGAGTATATTATGTTAGTTGTTTGTTATGCTAAAATGCTTAAATTACAGAAAGTTTGGAGTGAATCTTGTTAGTAAGATAAGAAGAACTTAGTTACAAGTAATGAATAAAGGGTGTGATCATGGAGTTTAATAATTAGTTTAATTATTGTCTTTGCATCATGAAAAATGATGAGATTTCTAGAAATGATTCTGGTTTAAGTAAGGTGTGATCTTAACTAGAGTAGTAGCATGAGTTGATAATGGCTCCGTGGGAGCGTGGTTGATTCAGTTATTTGCATGGTTCTATGGTGCATGTGTTAAGTGATGTATAGTATGGCATTATGACACCGGTAATTTTCACATTAAGTTGAACCTAGTAAATAACTCAACTTGAATATGTTGTTGAGCGGGTCATGGTGCCGCTGAAATGAGTCTTTCCCAGTGCAACCACATTTGCCGGTATGGGACGGCCTTAATGCATTTCATTGTCGTGCCTCTGGTCGGTGCCACCATTTTGGGAAGGTTATGGGCGTGCTGTACCCTGGCCCGGTAGGCAAGCATAACCTTGTGAGCCCGTTGTTAAGTTAAGTTTTGGTACCGGGTCCCAGAGTGGATCGTGGCCACGACGGTAGTCGAGGTGTCTGGAGGTAGACACGGGGCCACCCAGGACTATCCCGATGGGGACTAAGTCGGAATGGCCGGGAGAGTGTCATGACAATGAAATGGTTTCGTCGGAATGTCGTTGGTCCACCCGAATGGGGGTGCGAGGCCATGGGTTCTGTAGTGTGGGTACAGTCTACTAACCTCTGCAAAGTGTTTTAATCTATCGATAGCCGAGTCCACGGTTACGGACACACTCGAAAGTAGGGTACACCATGGGTCAACACTTAATAAAATTTGCACACTAAGTTTGTACGGAGGATGGCAGTGAGGCCATCGTGTTGAGCTGGACCATGAGTTTGTCGGGTGGTGATCGCCGTAAGGATCACGGACCATGAGTTGGTCGGGTTGTGATCGTTGTAAGGATCACAAATGTGTTTTAGAGATTATTATGTTTGTGGTATGGAAATGATCACGTCCGATAAGCAAGTCCATAGAATGAGTACCAGTTGAGCATAGTCACAGCATGTTGCATATATGGTTGCATTGTCGATTAAATGGTTAAATATCATGATATTGTTTGTCATTATGTTTATGCTTGTTGTGAGCTTGCAAGTACATTCAATGTACTGACTTGGCGTGTCATGCCAGATTTCAGGAAAGTCTCGTTGGGAAGGAGTGTTGTCCGAGTCTAGACCGTATCCACATCGGTGTCCCTGTGCTATGGAGTCCCGCTACGACGTTGATCCACTGTCGAGTAGTTGTCATGATAGAGGCCCCTTTATGTTCACTAAATAATGCACATATTGTTCAGCCGCACTGTGTGTGTCGCTTGGCCTCGCTAACTGTTGTAATATAAACTATGCTCCTCTAGCATGAATAAAGCGGTTGTTTTTCTGTACCAAGTTGTTGTGTGTTGCCAGAAGACAAGGTCTGTGGGCTGGCAATGCAAGGTAAACCGGTCGCTCTGAGCCGGGGTGCCACAAAAGATTGAGAAACTTGGTTGTTTAATTGATGTAAATCCAAAACACGCCTGAAAATCATGAAACTTGGCATGGTGTCATGACATGGCACCAACATGCTGCGATAAATTTTTTGTCCAAATTGGGACAAGCTTTGGTATAAGCTTCTTGCAAATCGGAGCTTCTCTCAAGAAGGCTCGTGGTTCCAAGAGGAACGTGTCACCTTTGTGTGTGAAACGACATACGTACACTGCCTTCTCCCGCCTTAATTTTTTTACACAGGCATATTAGACCAAATAGAAGTATCGTGCCAACTTTTATAATTATTCCAGGTTCATTTGGCCTTTTTTATACATTAATTGAATTTCTGGTCATTTAATGTGCATAATTCAAATTTGAACTACAAGCACATGCTCTAGTGCACCAAAGTTGGTTGAAAATCACATGTGTGTCCTTGGGTGAATTTGTAGGTCCCATGCAAGAAACGGGAATGAAATTCAAGCATCTGGCGTCGTGGCTCGACCGAAAAGATTGAGAAACTTGGTTTTTTAATTCATGTAAATACAAAACACACCTGCAAATCATGAAACTTGGCATGGTTTCATGACATGGCACCAACATGTTGCGGTAATTTTTTTGGCCGAATTGGGACAAGCTTTGGTATAAGCTTCTTGCAAACCGGAGCTTCTCTCAAGAAGGCTCGTGGTTTCGAGAAGGAACGTGTCACCTCCGTGTGCCAAACGACATACGTACACTACCTTCTCCCGCCTTAATTTGTTTACACACGTAGATTAGACCAACTAAAAGTATCGTGCTAAATTTTGGAATTATTCCTGGTTTGTTTGGCCTTTTTTATACATTAATTGAATTTCTGGGCATTTAATGTGCATAGTTCAAATTTGAACTACAAGCACATGCTCCAGTGCACCAAAGTTGGTTGAAAAATCACATATGTGTTCTTGGATGAATTTCTAGGTCCCATGCAAGAAATTGGAATGAAATTCAAACATCTGGGCATCGTGGCTCGGCCGGAAAGATTGAGAAACTTGGTTTTTTAATTCATGTAAATCGGCAACACGCCTGAAAATTATGAAACTTGGCATGGTGTCATGACATGGCACCAACATGTTGCGGTAATTTTTTGGCCGAATTGGGACAAACTTTGGAATA
Source organism: Triticum aestivum (assembly GCF_018294505.1). Taxonomy (NCBI): domain Eukaryota; kingdom Viridiplantae; phylum Streptophyta; class Magnoliopsida; order Poales; family Poaceae; genus Triticum; species Triticum aestivum. The sequence goes on from NC_057798.1 coordinate 737,864,890, forward strand.
AGATGCTTGCAAACCAGAGCTTCTCTCAAGAAGGCTCGTGGTTCCGAGAGGGAACGTGTCACCTCCGTGTGCAAAACAACATACGTACACTGCCTTCTCCCGCCTTAATTTGTTTACACGGGCAGATTAGACCAAATAGAAGTATCGTGCTAAATTTTGGAATTATTCCGGATTCATTTGGTCTTTTTCATACATTAATTGAATTTTTGGGCATTTAATGTGCATAATTCAAATTTGAACTACAAGCAGATGCTCCAGTGCACCAAAGTTGCATGAAAAATCACATGTGTGTCCTTGGGTGAATTTCTAGGTCTCATGCAAGAAATGAGAATGAAATTCAAACATCTGGGCGTCGTGGCTCGGCCGAAAATATTGAGAAACTTCGTTTTTTAATTCTTGTAAATCCAAAACACGCCTGAAAATCATGAAACTTAGCATGGTGTCATGACATGGCACCAACATGCTGTGGTAATTTTTTTGTCCGATTTGTGAAGGTGCACATATTAAAAATCAACAAAGTCATTTTGGAACAAGTGTTGTCGTGTTACAAATCGAAAACACAACTATTATAGAAACCGTGGGCATTCTACTTACCAATTACGTGCCGCCACGCGTCCCTTTTTTAATTGGCTAGGAGGTGTCGTGCTGGGTAGCTATTTGAGTATGGGAGGCGTGCGATCAGACTCCTGCGCGTGCTCATCAGGGGGAGAGCCCTTTGACCTCTATCTGTCGCGCACCTCCCTCTCAATGTCTCCATTAATGGCGCCCGAGCCCCTGTTTCACAGCGTGGCTATGTCTCACTGGACTAAGATTTAAGAGAGAAAAGTGAAAATCTGAAAAGAAAGTTTTGCACGGATCTTGATGTAAGATCCGACAGACCTATATAGCATCGACTGTGACTTATAGCAAGCATTATGAATATAAGGAAGATGATAGTGAATAATAATTGTCTTAGATATCTAGGAAGATAACTAAAAAGCCACATGCAGCTACGCCCGAAATACACAAGGTCAAAAGAAGAAGGAAGATGCATACAATGATCTAGCTCACTGATCTCTAGTTTCTTGATGCCCTATAGGTCGCGGAGACTAGTTCTCATGGAGAGTGGTGATGATCTCTTTCATCTGTTTCATGTCCTTAATACGCTGCTCGGAAGCAACCGCGGATTCCTCCACCAGCCTTTCACACTCGATGCGGAGCATGGCATTCTCGTCCATAAGTTACTTGATGATGACGCCCATCCTCTTCAACAAGGCAGCGGTCTCCTCTGCCTGCTCCGCCCTGTTGGAAATATGCCCTAGAGGCAATGATAAATTGATTATTATTATTATATTTCCTTGTTCATGATAATCATTTATTATCCATGCTATAATTGTATTGATATGAAACTCAGATACATGTGTGGGTACATAGACAACACCATGTCCCTAGTAAGCCTCTAATTGACTAGCTCGTTCATCAACAGATGGTCAAGGTTTCCTGACCATGGACATTGGATGTCGTTGATAACGGGATCACATCATTAGGAGAATGATGTGATGGACAAGACCCAATCCTAAGCCTAGCACAAAGATCGTAGTTCGTATGCTGAAGCTTTTCTAATGTCAAGTATCATTTCCTTAGACCATGAGATTGTGCAACTCCCGGATACCGTAGGAATGCTTTGGGTGTACCAAACGTCACAACGTAACTGGGTGGCTATAAAGGTGCACTACAGGTATCTCCGAAAGTGTCTGTTGGGTTGGCACGAATCGAGACTGGGATTTGTCACTCCGTGTAAACGGAGAGGTATCTCTGGGCCCACTCAGTAGGACATCACCATAATGTGCACAATGTGACCAAGGGGTTGATCACGGTATGATGTGTTACGAAACGAGTAAAGAGACTTGCCGGTAACGAGATTGAATAAGGTATCGGCATACCGACGATCGAATCTCGGGTAAGTACTATACCTCTAGACAAAGGGAATTGTATACGGGATCGATTGAGTCCTTGACATCGTGGTTCATCCGATGAGATCATCGTGGAACGTGTGGGAGCCAACATGGGTATCCAGATCCCGCTGTTGGCTATTGACCGGAGAACGTCTCGGTCATGTCTGCATGATTCCCGAACCCGTAGGGTCTACACACTTAAGGTTCGATGACGCTAGGGTTATAAAGGAAGTTTGTATGTGGTTCGGAGTCCCGGATGAGATCCTGGACGTCACGAGGAGTTCTGGAATGGTCCGGAGGTAAAGATTTATATATGGGAAGTCCTGTCTTGGTCACCGGAAAAGTTTCGGGTTTTATCGGTAACGTACCGGGACCACCAGGAGGGTCCAGGGGGTCCACCAAGTGGGGCCACCGGCCCCGGAGGGCTGCATGGGCCAAGTGTGGGAGGGGACCAGCCCCAGGTGGGCTGGTGCGCCCCCCCACAAGGGCCCAAGGCGCCTAGGGTTTGGGGAGGGGGCGCCCCACCTTGCTTGGGGGGCAAGTTTCCCCCTCTCCACCCCTTGGCCGCCCCCCTAGATGGGATCTAGGGCTGGCCGCCGCCCCCTAGGGGTGGAAACCTAGGTGGGGGCGCAGCCCCCTCTCCCCCTATATATAGTGGAGGCATAGGAGCAGCCCAATACATGAGTTTCTTCTCTTGTTGGCGCAGCCCTGCCTCTCTTTCTCCTCATATCTCGCGGTGCTTGGCGAAGCCCTGCTGGACTACCACGCTCCTCCATCACCATCACGCCATTGTGCTGCTGCTGGATGGAGTCTTCCTCAACCTCTCCCTCTCTCCTTGCTGGATCAAGGCGTGGGAGACGTCACCGGGCTGCAGGTGTGTTGAACGCAAAGGTGCCGTCCGTTCGGCACTAGGATCTCCGGTGATTTGGATCACGATGAGTACGACTCCTTCAACCCCGTTCTCTTGAATGCTTCCGCTTAGCGATCTACAAGGGTATGTAGATGCACTCTCCTTCCCCTCGTTGCTGATTTCTCCATAGATAGATCTTGGTGACACGTAGGAAAATTTTGAATTTCTGCTACGTTCCCCAACAGTGGCATCATGAGCTAGGTCTATTGTGTAGATTCTTTGCACGAGTAGAACACAAAGTAGTTGTGGGCGTTGATTTTGTTCAATATGCTTACCGTTACTAGTCCAATCTTGTTTTGACGGTATTGTGGGATGAAGCGGCCCGGACCGACCTTACACGTACTCTTACGTGAGACAAGTTCCACCGACTAACATGCACTTGGTGCATAAGGTGGCTAGCGGGTGCCAGTCTCTCCCACTTTAGTCGGAATGGATTCGATGAAAAGGGTCCTTATGAAGGGTAAATAGCAATTGACATATCACGTTGTGGTTTTTGCGTAGGTAAGAAACGTTCTTGCTAGAAACCCATAGCAGCCACGTAAAACATGCAAACAACAATTAGAGGACGTCTAACTTGTTTTTGCAGGGTATGCTATGTGATGTGATATGGCCAAGAAGAATGTGATGAATGATATGTGATGTATGAGATTGATCATGTTCTTGTAATAGGAATCACGACTTGCATGTCGATGAGTATGACAACCGGCAGGAGCCATAGGAGTTGTCTTTATTTATTGTATGACCTGCGTGTCATTGAACAACGCCATGTAATTACTTTACTTTATTGCTAATCGGTAGCCATAGTAAGTAGAAGTAATAAGTTGGCGAGACAACTTCATGGAGACACGATGATGGAGATCATGATGATGGAGATCATGGTGTCATGCCGGTGACGATGATGATCATGGAGCCCCGAAGATGGAGATCAAAAGGAGCAATATGATATTGGCCATATCATGTCACTATTTGATTGCATGTGATGTTTATCATGTTTATACATCTTATTTGCTTAGAACGACGGTAGTAAATAAGATGATCCCTCATTAAAATTTCAAGAAAGTGTTCCCCCTAACTGTGCACCGTTGTGAAAGTTCGTCGTTTCTAAGCACCACGTGATGATCGGGTGTGATGGATTCTTACGTTCACATACAACGGGTGTAAGACAGATTTACACACGCGAAACACTTAGGTTGACTTGACGAGCCTAGCATGTACAGACATGGCCTCGGAACACAAGAGACCGAAAGGTCGAGCATGAGTCGTATAGTAGATACGATCAACATGAAGATGTTCACCGATGATGACTAGTCCGTCTCACGTGATGATCGGACACGGCCTAGTTGACTCGGATCATGTAATCACTTAGATGACTAGAGGGATGTTTATCTGAGTGGGAGTTCATAAGATGAACTTAATTATCCTGAACATAGTCAAAAGATCTTTGCAAATTATGTCGTAAGCTCGCGCTTTAGTTCCACTGTTTAGATATGTTCCTAGAGAAAAATATAGTTGAAAGTTGACAGTAGCGATTATGCGGACAGAAGAAAGCTTATGTCCTTAATGCACCGCTCAGTGTGCTGAACCCCAAACGTCGTCTGTGGATGTTGCGAACATCGGACATACACGTTTTCATAACTACGTGATAGTTCAGTTAAACGGTTTAGAGTTGAGGCACCAAAGATGTTTTTCGAAACGTCACGGAACATGTGAGATGTTTCGAGGGCTGAAATTGGGATTTCAGGCTCGTGCCCACGTCAATAGGTATAAGACCTCCGACGATTTTCTTAGCCTGCAAACTAAGGGAGAAAATCTCAATCGTTGAGCTTGTGCTCAGATTGTCTGAGTGCAACAATCACTTGAATCGAGTGGGAGTTGATCTTCCAGATGATAGTGATGTTTCTCCAAAGTCATTGCCACCAAGCTGCTAGAGCTTCGTGATGAACTATAACATATCAGGGATAGATATGATGATCCTTGAAGTATTCACGATGTTTGACACCGCGAAAGTAGAAATCAAGAAGAAGTATCAATTGTTGATGGTTAGTGAAACCACTAGTTTCAAGAAGGGCAAGGGCAAGAAGGGATACTTCATGAAACGGCAAATCAGCTGCTGCTCTAGTGAAGAAACCCAAGGTTGAACCCAAACCCGAGACTAAGTGCTTCTGTAATAAGGGGAACAACCACTGGAGCAGATTTACCCTAGATACTTGGTAGATGAGAAGGCTGGCAAAGTCGACAGAAGTATATTGGATATACATTATGTTAATGTGTACTTTACTAGTACTCCTAGTAGCACCAGGGTATTAGATACCGGTTTGGTTGCTAAGTGTTAGTAACTCGAAATAAAAGCTACGGAATAAACGGAGACTAGCTAAAGGTGAGCTGACGATATGCGTTGGAAGTGTTTCCAAGGTTGATGTGATCAAGCATCGCACGCTCCCTCTACCATCGAGATTGGTGTTAAACCTAAATAATTGTTATTTGGTGTTTGCGTTGAGCATAGACATGATTGGATTATGTCTATCACAAAACGGTTATTCATTTAATAAGAATAATGGTTACTCTGTTTATTTGAATAATACCTTCAATGGTCTTGCACCTAAAATGAATGGTTTATTGAATCTCGATCGCAGTGATACACATTTTCATGCCAAAAGATATAAGATAGTAATGATAGTACCACTTACTTGTGGCACTGCCATGTAAGTCATAATGGTGTAAAACGCATGAAGAAGCTCCATGTGGATGGATCTTTGAACTCACTCATTTTGAAAAGTTTGAGACATGCGAACCATGTCTATTGGTGTACACACATGAAGAAACTCCATGCGGATGGATCGTTTGGACTCACTTGATTTTGAATCACTTGAGATATGCAAATCATACCACATGGGCAAGATGACTAAAAAGCCTCGTTTTTAGTAAGATGGAACAAGATAGCAACTTGTTGGAAGTAACACATTTTGATGTGTGCAGCCTAATGAGTGTTGAGGCATGCAGTGAATATCATTATGTTCTTACTTCACAGATGATTCGAGTAGATGTTGAGTATATTTACTTGATGAAACACAAGTCTGAATTATTGAATGGTTCAAGTAATTTCAGAGTGAAGTTGAAGATCATTGTGACAACAGGATAAAATGTCTATGATATGATCATAGAGATGAGTATCTGAGTTACGAGCTTTGGTACGCAATTAAGACATTGTGGAAATTGTTTCACAATTAATACCGCCTGGAACACCATAGTGTGATGGTGTGTCCAAACATCATAGTTGCACCCTATTGGATATGGTGCGTACCATGATGTCTCTTATCGAATTACCACTATCGTTCATGGGTTAGGCATTAGAGACAACCACACTCACTTTAATAGGGTACCACGTAATTCCGTTGAGACAACACCGTTTGGAGAAACCTAAGTTGTCGTTTCTTAAAAGTTTGGGGCTGCGACGCTTATGTGAAAAAGTTTCAGGTTGATAAGCTCGAACCCAAAGCGGATAAAATGCATCTTCATAGGACACCCAAAACAGTTACCTCCTAATTCAGATCCGAAAGCAATAGGGATTGTTTCTTGAACCGGGTCCTTTCTCGAGGAAAAGTTTGTCTCGAAAAGTTGAGTGGGAGGATGGTGGAGATTTGACATGGTTATTGAACCATTACTACAACTAGTGTGTACCAGGGCACAGGAAGTTGTTCCTATGGCACCTACACCAATTGAAGTAGAAGCTTATGATAGTGATCATGAAACTTCGGATCAAGTCACTACCGTACCTCGTAGGGTGACAAGGATATGTACTGCTTCAGAGTGGTACAGTAATCCTGTCTTGAAGGTCATGTTGCTAGACAACAATGAACCTACAAGCTATGGAGAAGTGATGGTGGGCCCAAATTCCGACAAATGGTTAGAAGCCATGAAATTCGAGATAGGATCCATGTATCAGAACAAAGCATGGACTTTGGTAGACTTGCCCAATGATCGGCAAGCCATTGAGATAAATGGATCTTTAAGAAGAAGACGGGCATGGATGGTAATGTCACCATCTATGAAGCTCGACTTGTGGCGAAGAGTTTTTCACAAGTTCAAGGAGTTGACTACGATGAGATTTTCTCATCCGTAGCAATGCTTAAGTCCGTCGGAATCATGTTAGAATTAGCTGCATTTATGAAATCTGGCAGATGGATGTCAAAACGAGTTTCCTTACCAGTTTTCGTAAGGAAAGGTTGTATGGGATACAACCAGAAGGTTTTGTCAATCCTGAAAGACGCTAATAAGTATGCAAAGCTCTAGCAATCCTTCTTAGGACTGGAGTAAGGATCTCGAAGTTGGAATGTACGCTTTGATGAGATGATCAAAGATTTTGGGTTTATACAAAGTTTGTGAGAAACTTGTATTTCCAAAGAAGTGAGTGGGAGCACTATAGAATTTCTGATGAGTATATGTTGTTGACATATTTATGATCAGAAATGATGTAGAATTTTCTGTAAAGCATATAGGGTTATTTGAAAAGTGTTTTTCAATGGAAAACCTGGATTAGGCTACTTGAACAATAAGCATCAAGATCTATAAGATAGATCAAAATGCTTAACAATACTTTCAAATGAGCACATACCTTGACATGATCTTGAAGGTGTTCAAGATGGATCAGTCAGAGAAGGAGTTCTTGCCTGAGTTGTAAGGTATGAAGTTAAGAGTTAAAGCTCGACCACGGCAGAAGAGAGACAAAGGACGAAGGCCGTCCCCTACGCTTCAGACGTAGGCTCTATAGTATGCTATGCTGTGTACCGCACCGGAAGTGTGCCTTGCCATGAGTCAGTCAAGGGGTGCAAGAATGATCCAGGAACGGATCATTGGACAGTGGTCAAAATTATTCTTAGAGGAATAAGGAAATGTTTCTCGATTATGGAGGTGATAAAGAGTTCGGCGTAAAGGGTTACGTCGATGCAAGCTTTAACACCTATCCGAATGACTCTGAGTAGCAAATCGGATACGTATAGTGAAGCAACCATTTGGAATAGCTTCAAGTGGAGCGTGGAAGCAGCATTTACAATATGACATAGAGAATTGCGAAGTACATACGGATCTGAATGTTGCAGAATCGTTGACTAAAACCTCTCTCACAAGCAAAACATGATCAAACCCCAGAACTCATTGAGTCTTAATCACATGATGATGTGAACTAGTTTAATGACACTAGTAAACTCTTTGGATGTTGGTCACATGGTGATGTGACCTGTGAGTGTTAATCACATGGCGATGTGAACTAGATTATTGACTCTAGTGCAAGTGGGAGACTGTTGGAAATATGCCCTAGAGGCAATGATAAATTGGTTATTATTATTATATTTCCTTGTTCATGATAATCGTTTATTATCCATGCTATAATTGTATTGATATGAAACTCAGATACATGTGTGGGTACATAGACAACACCATGTCCCTAGTAAGCCTCTAATTGACTAGCTCGTTGATCAACAGATGGTCACGGTTTCCTGACCATGGACATTGGATGTTGTTGATAACGGGATCACATCATTAGGAGAATGATGTGATGGACAAGACCCAATCCTAAGCCTAGCACAAAGATCGTAGTTCGTATGCTGAAGCTTTTCTAATGTCAAGTATCATTTCCTTAGACCATGAGATTGTGCAACTCCCGGATACCGTAGGAATGCTTTGGGTGTACCAAACGTCACAACGTAACTGGGTGGCTATAAAGGTGCACTATAGGTATCTCCGAAAGTGTCTGTTGGGTTGGCACGAATCGAGACTGGGATTTGTTACTCTGTGTAAACGGAGAGGTATCTCTAGGCCCACTCGGTAGGACATCATCATAATGTGCACAATGTGACCAAGGGGTTGATCACGGGATGATGTGTTACGGAACGAGTAAAGAGACTTGCCGGTAACGAGATTGAACAAGGTATCGGTATACCGACGATCGAATCTCGGGCAAGTACTATACCGCTAGACAAAGGGAATTGTATACGGGATCGATTGAGTCCTTGACATCGTGGTTCATCCGATGAGATCATCGTGGAACGTGTGGGAGCCAACATGGGTATCCAGATCCCGCTGTTGGCTATTGACCGGAGAACGTCTCGGTCATGTCTGCATGATTCCCGAACCCGTAGGGTCTACACACTTAAGGTTCGATGACGCTAGGGTTATAAAGGAAGTTTGTATGTGGTTCGGAGTCCCGGATGAGATCCCGGACGTCTGGAATGGTCCGGAGGTAAAGATTTATATATCGGAAGTCCTGTCTTGGTCACCGGAAAAGTTTCGGGTTTTATCGGTAACGTACCGGGACCACCAGGAGGGTCCAGGGGGTCCACCAAGTGGGGCCACCGGCCCCGGAGGGCTGCATGGGCCAAGTGTGGGAGGGGACCAGCCCCAGGTGGGCTGGTGCCCCCCCCACAAGGGCCCAAGGCGCCTAGGGTTTGGGGAGGGGGCGCCCCACCTTGCTTGGGGGGCAAGTTTCCCCCTCTCCACCACTTGGCCGCCCCCCTAGATGGGATCTAGGGCTGGCCGCCGCCCCCTAGGGATGGAAACCTAGGTGGGGGCGCAGCCCCCTCTCCCCCTATATATAGTGGAGGCATAGGAGCAGCCCAATACATGAGTTTCTTCTCCTGTTGGCGCAGCCCTACCTCTCTTTCTCCTCATATCTCGCGGTGCTTGGCGAAGCCCTGCTGGACTACCACGCTCCTCCATCACCATCACGCCGTTGTGCTGCTGCTGGATGGAGTCTTCCTCAACCTCTCCCTCTCTCCTTGCTGGATCAAGGCGTGGGAGACGTCACCGGGCTGCACGTGTGTTGAACGCGGAGGTGCCGTCCGTTCGGCACTAGGATCTCCGGTGATTTGGATCACGACGAGTACGACTCCTTCAACCCTGTTCTCTTGAACGCTTCCGCTTAGCAATCTACAAGGGTATGTAGATGCACTCTCCTTCCCCTCGTTGCTGGTTTCTCCATAGATAGATCTTGGTGACACGTAGGAAAATTTTGAATTTCTGCTACATTCCCCAACACGCACTTCAGGCAATCTTCGCCCTTAGCAGGTCACGGTTGTCCCAGAGTTGTTCAAACGAGGCATTCAACTCGTCCTGCAGCTTCATCCAGCTGGAGATCTGATCCATCTGGCTATGGACGATGGCATGCATGCGCCTGTAAGAGTCCTCGCCTGCCCGCGAGAGATTTTCCAAGGCCGTCGAGCGCAGGAGGACATCTCTGCTGCATTCGCGGCGTGGCAGGACATCTCTGCTGCTTCCGCGGTGCGACTAGACCAGTCTGCTGCATCGACGATGCGGTGGGACCTCCATGCTACTTCGGTGGCGCGGCGAGACCTCCGTCCTGCTTCGGCGGCGCGGCGAGACATGTCAGCTGCTTTCGCGGCTAAGCAGGACATCTCTCGTGCTTCCGCTTCCATGCTCGCCTCTTCATGGTGGTAATCTCTCAACTGAGAACTCAATCTAGCCATGGCAGATGCAAGAGAACGATGCTGAATGACTTGTTTGCTTTTGTGGATGAGGAGTTGAGGAAGGAATGTGCAGTCATCCTGGCATAGTATAGTATTTATAACCGAGTACTAATACGCTCCTAAGTGGGAAACCATTTAGGTTTTGATCGGTGTCAACAGGTTTGCAATTTGGAAGGGACGGGATGCAGGCTCAAAATTTATTGACGGTTCTATAATTTCTAAGTGCAACACTATTCCCGGATGACATAACGTGGGCACACTTTCTTGGCAGCGTATGTGGCGTTTGATGCACCACAATTGGCAATGTCAGCACACTTCTTGTTCCAAGAATCGTGCATGCTCGTTATTACCATCACGCACGCTTCTTTTAATTAGAATGTGTGCATGTCTAGCGCACACACGTTGATCTATCTAATTGTTTCTGTTTGTTGTGGCTAATTGTAAACAGTTCATCCGTGTGAAGTGTATGCCATCAATCGCACACACCTTTGATCTGGCTGACCGTTTCTGTTCTGATGCCTAATCACAAACAGTTAATCCTTCTGAAGCGTATGCCCTCAATCTCACACACCTTTATCTAGCTATCTGTTTCTGTTGTTCCACCTCATCACAAACAGTTAATCCGATTGAACTGTATGCCGTATATCGCACACGCCTTCATCTGGCTGCCCATTTCCGTTCTTCTTCCTCATCGCAAACAGTTCATTGAACTGAACCGTATGTCGTGCATCGCACACACAACTAAATATGAATCGTGTTTGATGCATCCGTCATTGCAAAGTTTTGCACATTTTTTATGGTTTTCTTACACCACTATTTGAGATTATTGCATCACACACAGTTTCTCGAAGGGTCTCTGGTCGTAGTGTCGCATTAGCAGCATCCTGCAGTAGTGACTTTTCAATCGTACCATTGGGCCTAAGCTTCTTTTTGAACACCCACTTACATCCCAATGGTTTACAACCATAGGGACGCTCAGTGATCTCCCATGTCCCATTAGCCATGATGGAATCCATGTCTCTACGGACTGCATCCTTCCAGTAGTCAGCTTTTGGAGAGGCATACTCTTCTGAAATAGAAGTGGGAGTACCATCCACGAGGTACACGAAGAAATCATCACCAAAGGTCTTTGCAGTCCTTTGTCTCTTTACCCTACCAAGGGTTTCCTCGTCATCCTCCTCGGGATTATCATCATGTGTTCATTCATTATATTCCATAGGGATGGCAGGCTTAGGAGTCTCCTCACATTCATGTCTAGAAGTGCTTTGCATATCTCTCATAGGAAAAATATCCTCGAAGAATGTAGCATCCTTATACTCCATAATTGTACCGACCTTCTAGTCAGGTACCTCAGATTTCACTACTAGAAATCTATAGCCAACGGTGTTCTTAGCATATCCCAAATTAAAATAGTCCATGGTTTTTAGTCCAAGCTTACGCTTTTTGGGGATCGGCACATTGACTTTTGCCAAACAGCTCCAAGTACGCAAGTACGAGAGTGTTGTCCTTCTCTTCGCCCATTTCTCACAGGGAGAAATCTCATTATCCTTTATCAGAACTTTATTCAAGACATGACATGCTGTCAATATAGCCTCCTCCCACCATGCCTTGGATAAATCTGATATATCTAACATGGCGTTAACCAAATCAGTTAGAGTACGGCTTTTCCGCTCAGCAACCCCGTTTGACTAAGGTGAATAGGAAGGCATCCTCTCATGAATAATGTCGTGTTCCACGCAAAAAGAATCAAACTCACTCGAGAAGTACTCTCCACCACGATCTGATCGGACTCATTTAGTTTTCTTTTCAAGTTGATTCTCAACTTCTGCCTTATAGATTTTAAAGTAGTGTAGAACCTCATCTTTAGTATTTAGCAGATACACATAGCAATATCTAGTGAAATCATCTATCATTGTCATGAAGAAATTCTTTCCACCTTTAGTCAACACACCATTCATCTCACAAAGATCAGAATGTATGAGCTCTAATGGTGCCAAGTGTCTCTCCTCCGCAGCCTTGTGAGGCTGGCGAGGTTGCTTAGCTTGCACACATGAAAGGCACTTAGAACCTTTGGCTAAAGTGAAACTCGGGATTAAATCCAACTTAGCTAGCCACGTCATAACACCGAAAGTAATGTGACAAAGACGTGAATGCCAAACTTCAGATTCATTAACACTCGAATGAATATGGTTCACGACTTTATTACAAAAATCTGCGAGGGAAAGGCGGAACATCCCTCCGCTCTCATAACCTTTTCCAACAAATAGTCCATATTTAGTAACAACTAATTTATTAGGGTAGAAAACCAATTTAAACCCTTCTCTACATAGAAGGGAGCCAATAACAAGGTTCTTCTTGATGGCGGGGACATGCTGCACGTTCTTCAGCTCCATGATCCTTCCTAAATTAAACTTTAGATCGACCGTGCCAAAACCATGAACAGAAGCAATCGCGCCATTCCCCATCAATACGGACCCGTGGCCTGTGACCTGGTAAGAAGAGAACAATGAAATGTCAGCACACACATGAACACCTGCACCTGTGTCCACCCACCAATCGGTAGACTGAAACACTGAAAAGACAGTAAATAAATTACCGTACCCAGATGCACCATTCTCATTGTTTCCCACAATCATGTTGACAGACTTGGAGTCTTGTCGTGGATTCTTATACTTGTTTGGGCACTTGTTGGCCCAATGTTCAATCGAACCACAAGTAAAGCAGCCATCATCCTTCTTGTTCTTCTTGAAGGTCTTCTTGCCCTTCTTCTTAAAGTCGGTATTGTGTTGGACACCGTTCTTTCCGTTAGGCTTGTGGGAGTTGAAGTACCTCTAGTTCACCATGTTGGCGACAAAAGTCCATTCGGCCCCTTTTCTATGCAAGTCCTTTGCCCTTGAATTCTTCTCAACACTCAGATGGCCAATGACATCCTCCGCAGAGAATTCACACCTCTGATGTTGCAGAGTGGTGGCAAAGTTCCTCTAGGAATTAGGGAGCTTAGCGACTATGCAGCCCGCGATAAACTTGCCCGGTAAATCGCACTTAAGAAGCTCAAGCTCCTTAACGATGCATATTATCTCATGAGCCTGCTCCAGTACAGGACGGTTTTCAACCATCTTGTAATCGTGGAACTGCTCTATAACATACATTTTGCTCCCCGCATCAGTGGCCCCGAATTTAGATTCCAGCGCCTCCCACAAGTCCTTGGAGACATGCACATGTAAATATGCGTTGACCAATTTATCTCCGATCACGCTAAGAACTGCTCCCAGAAACACAACGGTGGCCTCCCTGAACGCCTTCTACTATTCAGGAGCAACCGTTCCCGTGGAGACACCGATGACTCAGAACACGTTCATAACCGTGAGCCATAAAGTGGTCTTTGTCTGCCAACGCTTAAAGTACGTACCGATAAACTTATCCGGTTTCAGTGCAGCGGCAAAGCCACTTACCAAAAAAATCCTACACATAATTGGTTTTTGGATTGCTAAGTAAATAGGCAATTTTTTTGATTAACTTAATCTACAAGAAAATCACTAGCATGACATTGACACAAATAAACGCATACTGATATTCAATCATGCAAGCACATACTACGCGAATTGCAGAAAGATCTATGTATAACGCTAGCATGGCTAAAACAGCAAACAGTAGGAGCGGGATAAACGAGTTATACCCTCCAGTAGGCCATGCAGAAGCCGCAGCGGCGGTGGCGGCAGCAGCGTCCTCGGCGGCCCTCTTGGCGGCTTCAACTTTCTCGACGGTGGCACGTTCGGCGTCGGTGGACATGGTGATGATGTGGGCGACGCGGACGTAGAGGAAGTATATGAACAGCGAGCAATCGCATAGTCGCTTCCCAAAAACCTATTCTCCCCTCCCTCGTACAGGATCCGGAGAGGCGGGGTTTCGGAGACCTGCTCTCCCGTCGACCGTGTATGCGACGGATGGGATGGAGTCACCGGCGGCAGCAACAGCAAAGGAACGACAGTGGGCGTCCGCGTGGAGCAGAAGCGATCTGATCGTGGCAACTAGGGTTAGTAGACACGGCACACTTATATAGGTGCAGCCGCGTGGAGAGACGTGGGCTTGACCCACGTCCGAGTCCGTGACAGCCCACGATCCGACGCCTCAGATCGTGGCCCAGCCGTCAGAAAAGTCTCTATTACTAACTGGCAAAAATAGGCGCGTTGGTGTGAGCTCGGCTCATTCCCGCAACCCGCGGCGCGTCCTGACAAGGCGTGGCGGGCGGCGGAGGAGGCTCGACCCACGTCCGAGTCTGTGACAGCCCACGATCCGACGTCTCAGATCGTGGATCAGCCGTCAGAAAACTCTCAGTTACTGACTAGCAAAAATAAGTGCGTAGGTGTGAGCTCGGATCGGCTCATTCCCACAACCCGCAAGGAGGAGTGCGCGAGGGCCTCTTCTCTTTTCAATCTCCAATAGCATGTAGAAGAGAAACCCTTATAAGGAGGTCCAACTCTCTCCAACTTTCGGCCTGGGACTAAACTTCCCACTACACATAATGCAAATAACCCGCATGGCCCTTAGAGATTTTTAGAAATTGCTATATGGGCCTAAAGCCCATCCCAAATTTCAGCATTATGTGTAGCTTTTTCGGGCCTAAATATGGACCGAAAATATGGTACAATTTAATTATGCCAGTCGGGTCTTGAACTTAATTTTTTTTGGCTTCGATACCGTGTAAAACTGCATGCACTAGTCAGTTCATCCAAAAGTTTAAGCTACAAGAGAGGACCAGACATTATACTCCAACGTAGACCGAAGAAACGCCACTGAGGAACTCGTCCCGCCGTGTCCATGCATTAAAATGCATATGGCCGGGCGGAAGCCGTAGTGTGATTTCACCACATCAGATATGGGCGGCAGATGCGTCCGAAGACTTGACAAGAACTCGCGATCAGTAATTAAGTTGGCGTACGTGCAATGCAAGCACGCGACTGGTACAGGTCGATGACCGGCCTCAATTACCTTCGTAACCACCCATTGAGCAGTTCAAATTTCCAAGATGTAAAGTCTCTCGGTCGATGCGGTCACAATCACAGTCTTTTTTTTTTTGCGGGGCCGGTCACAATCACAGTCACACTCACACTCGGCCGATGCAGGCGGTCATGAATCTTGGCGCATCATTTCTCCGTGCCATCACTGCGATACTTGGCAGCCGCCGCTTTCTTGTCATCTTCCTAACGAAACTAGGGTGATCTCTCTCCTATTCACAGGTTCTGCATTCTAGTTTCGGCCATTGATCTGCCACGCCACCTGTTGAGCGGCGAGCCAACAATTATAATCCCAATTCAATGTAAATAACCTCCCTCGTATGTACTTCTCTTTTCCGGTTTATAGGGCTTATCTTAAAATTTTAATTTTTTCATTTTATAAGACTCAATTTGGTTGTTCCTCATCACGAGTTTAGATTCCAAGATGCATTAAATCATTGCATTCAAGTATTAAAAGAAAATTGACCAATGCATGTACTTTATGCATGCATGCATTGCAATTAATACATTGATAAACATATTTTTTTAGCAAAATAAGAGCATTAATTGGGTGCTTTTACAAACTATAAAAAGTATTCCACCACTCACCATCTATTTTGGTTCGTAAGATTTTTGAATTGAGCCTTATAAACCGAAAAGAAGAGAGTATGTTGTATTTTCCTTAGTTTTCTAACTGCTTATCCCTTGCACTTTGATCTATCTAGGCCATGCGAAGGTATTTAATTTCCCAAAAGAAATTGATGAGCAGATCAACACAATGATGTAGGCACTTCATGGTGCATCAGATACCGATGCTACAAGTTATCATTTAAACCCTTTTATTAATAAATTAACTATTTTAGATAAGCTGCCTAACGGCTGGTCGGTTTGGACGGTTCGGAAGAGAATTTCAGAGTCTAAAAAAATCCTAAGAAGCAAGATGAGATTATGCGAAGATATGTAATCAGGGGACTTTAAGGCCACTGCCTAATTTTATTATTATTTTAGAACGATGACTCCTTTGATGAGACCAGCATGCGTTTTGTGCGGCGCATTCAGGAGTCTGAGGTGAAGGAGGCTTTAAAAAGGATGAAAGGAGGCAAGGCGATGGGCCCTGATTGTATCCCCATTGAGGTGTGGAAAGGTCTCGGGGACATAGCGATAGTATGGCTAACCAAGCTTTTCAACCTCATTTTTCGGGCAAACAAGATGCCAGAAGAATGGAGACGGAGTATATTAGTACCAATCTTCAAGAACAAGAGGGATGTTCAGAGTTGTACTAATTACCGTGGAATTAAGCTGATGAGCCATACAATGAAGCTATGGGAGAGAGTCATTGAGCACCGCTTAAGAAGAATGACAAGCGTGACCAAAAATCAGTTTGGTTTCATGCCTGGGAGGTCGACCATGGAAGCCATTTTCTTGGTACGACAACTTATGGAGAGATATAGGGAGCATAAGAAGGACTTGCATATGGTGTTCATTGACTTGGAGAAGGCCTATGATAAGATACCGCGGAATGTCATGTGGTGGGCCTTGGAGAAACACAAAGTCCCAGCAAAGTACATTACCCTCATCAAGGACATGTACAATAATGTTGTGACAAGTGTTCGAACAAGTGATGTCGACACCGATGACTTCCCGATTAAGATAGGACTGCATCAGGGGTCAGCTTTGAGCCCTTATCTTTTTGCATTGGTGATGGATGAGGTCACAAGGGGTATACAAGGAGATATCCCATGGTGTATGCTCTTTGCGGATGATGTGGTGCTAGTTGACGATAGTCGGACGGGGATAAATAGGAAGTTAGAGTTATGGAGACAAACCTTGGAATCGGAAGGGTTTAGGCTTAGTAGAACTAAAACCGAGTACATGATGTGCGGTTTCAGTACTACTAGCTGTGAGGAGGAGGAGGTTAGCCTTGATGGCCAGGTGGTACCTCGGAAGGACACCTTTCGGTATTTGGGGTCAATGTTGCAGGAGGATGGGGGTATTGATGAAGATGTGAACCATCGAATCAAAGCCGGATGGATGAAGTGGCGCCAAGCTTCTGGCATTCTCTGTGACAAGAGAGTGCCACAAAAGTTAAAAGGCAAGTTCCACAGGACGGCGGTTCGACCTGCAATGTTGTATGGCGCGGAGTGTTGGCCGACTAAAAGGCGACATGTTCAACAGTTAGGTGTGGCGGAGATGCGTATGTTGAGATGGATGTATGGCCACACGAGGAAGGATCGAGTCCGGAATAATGATATACGAGATAGAGTTGGGGTAGCACCAATTGAGGAGAAGCTTGTCCAACATCATTTGAGATGGTTTGGGCATATTCAGCGCAGGCCTCCAGAAGCTCTAGTGCATAGCGGATGGCTAAAGCGTGCGGAGAATGTCAAGAGAGGGCGGGGTCGACCGATTTTGACATGGGAGGAGTCCGTTAAGAGAGACCTGAAGGATTGGAGTATCGACAAAGAGCTAGCTATGGACAGGGGTGCGTGGAAGCTTGCTATCCATGTGCCAGAGCCATGAGTTGGTTGCGAGATCTTATGGGTTTCACCTCTAGCCTACCCCAACTTGTTTGGGACTAAAGGCTTTGTTGTTGTTTATTGTTGTTGTTGTTTGCTCAAGAAGAGTCTGGCTTTGAATTAACAAAGCCATCAACCAGCCAGGAGTACAAGACTGCAACTTACAATAAGAAAGAAAAACAAAAGCGGAAATAAAGATACAATGTGCTCAGTAGAACAACTCGAAGACAAAGAGCACAACACCCTTGCCATCAAATGCCGCAAGGCCGAAACTAGCTAACCTACTAAGGCGACGGGAGAAGGACACCACCATGCATGTTTTGTGTCGTTGAGTGCCACCAAAGGACCAAACAGGGGCAGCACATGATCTGACTCTGCCGCCGGAAAGGGCCCCTACCCTTTCACCCCAGGCTCGACGGGTGCCGCAATGGCGAGCGACGAAGTGGTTCACCCTAGAACTCAAATTAAAGAGCCCAAGCGGCCAAATGAGAGGCACCAGGAACATACCCACATGAAACGGAGAACCGACCATCCAATCACCGTTGTTGGCAGCAGCAAGGCAGAGCATCGAACGAGAGTTGTCGGACGAAGGCGCTGAAACATCAAAGAAGGCCAAAAGGATGCAACATCATGCCCCGGTCAAGGATAGGAAACGCCAACGCTGAAGGCCTACCACCGGCACTGAGGCAGGGACCCCAATCCCCTTGCAGCAGAGGTTGGAGCACTCCACACCTGGACCAGAGCAGGATGCCCATGATGAGATCAGGCCACCAATATGCCGCCATCGAACCACACCCAACTCCACCACCACTTGAGCCATCCCGGACGACACCTTCAGGAAGGAACACGCCACCAAAATGTCGTTGTCGCCAGGAAAATGGGACCTGAGGCTTTCACCTAAGCTCATGGGTGGGGTGGAAGGAAGAGGAATCCCATCGAAGCCTCCGATAAGGGAAACTACACCCAAAGGCGACGTCTTCGGTGTGGCCGCCGCGCCGGCCAGGGGTTTCCCTCGGATCCGCACCCACCCACCAGATCCGCGTAGCCGACGCCCAAGAACTGCTGACCAGAGCCGCCAGGACCGGGATCGGCGCAGATCGGAGTAGATCGAAGTTGCGGGCGCCTCTTCTCCATGGCACACCGACCTACGAGGTACCGCCGCAGCAGCCGGCGTCCGCCGCCTCCGCGTCGCCCGCATGGCCAGGGAGGCAGCCCACCTGCACTCGCC
>NC_057798.1:737884409-737933890 GCF_018294505.1 Triticum aestivum
TTTTATAATCCAGTATATTCCACGCTCTTCAGTTTTTAATGTTAATACAATTTGTGACAGGTGATATCATATTTTCATTCGTTATTTTGTTTTTGAGTGCTATACTTTTATCCTAAGAAGATGTACCACTTATTTATTTTAGTACCAAATCGTCCTAACCAGTCGATGAATTAACTCAATGGCTAAATTTTCTGACTCCGCCCCCAGCCAGACACCATTCCGCATGCAAAATTCATTCAACCTGGTGGTAAGGTTAAACCAAGGCTCCGTCTCATAATATAACATCATTTTTTACGCGCAAAAATAATAATATAAGATTTTTTTTCAACCTATGTTAGCTTGAAAAACGATCTTATATTGTGAGACGAAGGAGTACAGTACATGACATGAGAGGACGCGTTTGTTCTGAAGCAATGCTATCCTGCTCTCGCGTATTGGGGTCAAACTACGGAATGTTATATGGCAGCCCAGCCCAGTCCTACGGTCCAAAGGCTTGCGGATTAGCAGAGGAACCACACCCAGAGCGACATGGGCCGGCCCAACTATCAGTAAAGAACGCGCTACAGTACCTGCCGGTTTTGGGAACGTTTCAGGAGGTTCCAGTCGGTTTTTTTCTTGTTTTAGAAACCTTCCTTCGAGAAGGTAAGGGAAGGTTCCTGAACCGCTATTATGTCTTTTTCTCTTTCTTTTTTATCTTTTCCTTTCTATCCTTTTTTTATTTCCTTTTTCTTTACTTTTTATTTTCTTTGTCTCGTTTTTTCTTTTCCTTCCTTTTTTATTTCATTTTTACTTTTATTTTTCGAAAAATCTTCAGAAATTTTAAAAAATGCTATTTTTTTTCTAAAATGTTCCTATTTTGAAATTTTGTTCACAAATTCCAAAACACTGACTTTTAATATTTATGTTTCTACTTTACAAGAAATGTTCGAAAATTCAAAATGTGTAGAATTTCAACTTATAAAAATGTTTGCATTCAAAAAAAATCACAAATTCAGAATTTTTTGGGAATTTCAAAAGATGTTCCCACTTTCAAAATTTGTTCGAACATTCAAAAAGTGATATGTTTCCAAATTTGTTCGCAATATAACAAAATGTTCCAGCGATCTCAACAAATGTTCGCATTTGATTTTTTTCACAAATTTTAAAAAAATCGGAATTTCACTTTCCAAATATGTTCACGAATAAAAAAGCCTTGTCTTCGAAATGATTTCACGAATTCAAAAGAATTTCAGGCATTTTCAGAAAATGTTTGCATTTTGATAAAATTTGTTCATGATTTCGAAAATACTAGGTTATTAATTTTTGTTTTCGTTTTATCAAAAAAAGTTTGCATTTTCCTAATTTTTTTGATTTTAAAAAATGTTCTCCCTTTGAAATCTGTTCCTTTTTAAAAAAAATTGAGTTTCACAAATATCGAAGTTTTATAAATTTGTTCAAAAATAAGAAAAATTTCGTGTTCAAAAAGTATTTATTTTCCAAAAAAATCACGTTTGCGGCTTATAGCTCATATACACGGGGTGACATTTTAGACACCTAATCAAAGGTGATGGTGGCTAGCGAGGCTGTTCACTAGAAACGTGTGTTTGGGAATTTGTGCTGATGGGCGTTAAATTTTGCCGCTGTTCTTTACTTCTCTAATGGCGCTACCAATCTGGCACTAGAAGTTAGCTGGTGCAGCGGCTAGCACGGTGGGAAACCACTTTGAGGTCGCCTGTTCCAAACCCAGTGCTCGCACAATCCTTTTAGCGCGTTTTTTCATGAAAAATCCTATACGACGCGTTCTGCGTCAAAATGTCGGGGTATCGCACACTGTTTCTCAGCGATCGAATGAAATGGGCTGGCCCACTAGAAGCGTTCCACCGATCCGGTTTTGGGAACCTGCTGGAAGGTTCCAGCCGGGTTTTCCCGATTTTGGGAACCTTCTAGTAGGTTCCTGAAATTTTTTTTTTCGTTTTCCTTTTTCTTTCCTGTTTGTTTATTCTATTCTCACTTTTTTCGTGTTCTTTTTCTTTCTTTTCTCCATTTCTGGAAAAATGTTCTTAATTTTCAAAAAAAGATTATTTATCATAATTTGTTCAATGTTTCAAAAAATGTTTCCAAATTGTATTCAGAAATTCAAACAATATTTGTGCTTAACAAAAGTTGTTCAAAATTTCACAATTTCTCAAATTTTGTTCAGTATTACGAAAATTGTCTCAAATTTATAATAGTATTTGGGTTTTCAAATTTAGTGTGGGAGTTTAAAAATGTGCACGATTTTTCAACTGATGTTCTTGCTTTCTAATTTTGTTCTGGGAATTCAAAAATTGTTCGCAATTTTCCAAAATTGTTCGTGCTTTGAATTTTGTTCTGGAGTTTCAAAAAATGTTGGTGTTTTCAAATTTTGTTCGGGAGTTTAAAATATGTTTACAATTTTGTAAATAATGTTCTTGTTTTCAAATTTTGTTCAGGGATTTCAACAATTTTTCGCAATTTTCAAAAATTGTTCGTGATTTGAATTTTGTTATGGAGTTTGAAAAATGTTGGTGTTTTCAAATTTTGTTCGGGAGATTAAAAAAAGTTCCCATTTTTTAAAAATGTTCGCGTATCTAAGAACTGTTTTGCCATTTAAAAAATGTTCTAGTTTTCTAAAAGAATTGTCCGTATTTTTCAGTTTTTTGGGGGAGTTTAAAAATTGTTTCTGTATCGATAGGATTGTTTGATTTTTTTTCAAATATGCACAATTTTGGAACGTGTTCACGGTTTCATACAGAAATCCCTTTTTCTCCAAAATAATATTTCGCGTCTAAATTTAAAAAACGTTCTAATCCGCGCTTGGTTTGGTTCTTAAGTGTTTGTGCTGCTCGTATTAATACCCAGCTCTCAAGCTCAAGTGGTAGGAGTACTACTTGTGTTGCACGTGGTCTTGTTTTCGAATCTTGCTTGGCGCATTATTTTTTGCGAGCGTGCGCTGTAGTTTCTTACCTAGGCGGAACGGGAGAGCGACATGGGCCGGCCCAGTCGGGGAGACCCGCCTGTGCGCTCCCTCGACGTTTTGCCGCAGTTAGCGGCAGATAGGAGGCCAGATCCTATTCGGCGCCTTTAGCGCCCGATACAGTTGTTTTCGCAACCGGGCGCACACCCCACCTCCCTCCCTTCGCTACTAACAGGCCGGCCCATCTCCCCTTATAGGTTTTATAAGGCAAAAAAGGGTGATCGAGGGAGAACCGAACCTCCAACCTTCAGCTTCGACGGAGGCCGAACTAACCACCGGGCCACCCGCCCGACTATGATAATCCACATCTTTTTTATCCTTTCTACTTCTGTCGTTCCTTTTTCCAAATTTTCTTTTCCAAAATCGAGATTTTTTTCCTTTTTTTCATGTTTTTTCTGCAAAATGAATGAACTTTTTTTTCCAAATTCAATGATCTTTTTCCAAAATTCGTTGACCTTTTTTCCAATTTGATGAACTTTTTTCAAACTCAGTGAAATTTTTTTCAAATTGATGAACTTTTCTTCCACTTCGATGAATTTTATTTCAAATTCGTTGAACTTTTTTCAAATCCGATGAACTTTTTTTCAAATTTGATGAAGTTTTTCCTAAATCAATGAACTTTTCTACAAATTCAATGAACTTTTTCGAAAGCGTTGAACTTTTTTCATGAACTATTTTCAAATCAATGAACTTTTTTGAAGTTTGTGAACTTTCCTTAAAAAATGATGAACGTTTTCAACTTTGCGATTTTTTCAAAATAACTCAAAAATCGAAGTGATATGATAGACTATACTAGTAGAACGCCCGTGCGTTGCCACGGGCTGTAAATTTTTTTTAAGATACAATTCACGAAGATAAAAATAACTGAGAACAATACCGTAACGTGAATAATTTTTTGACAAACAGCTAACGCACATAGTAAACACAATAATGTTAGAGCATTTACATCCAGTCTCTGTCGTGGTTCTAAGTCTGACAGTAGAATGTGGGGTAGGTATGGAGAGGCAAGATCCTAGCTATGGAGTAGTTGTACACACGAGTGTTTAGCGAGTTTAGGCCCTTCTCGGAGGAAGTAACAGCCCTACGTCTCGGAGCCCGGAGGCGGTCGACTGATCTCTGTTTATATGAGTTATAGGGGTGCCAACCCCTCTACCAGTGGAGGGGGGTGGCCTATATAGAGGACGCCAAGACCCCAACCAGCCCACGTTAGCAGAGGGTTAAAGTACATTAAGGTCTGGCCTTACTGGTAACGCCCTACATAAAGTGTCATCATGACCATTAAGACTACTTAATTACAGACCGTTTGGATGCAGAGTAGATCCTGAACTTCTGATGGTCGAGTGAGTCTTCATGGTCGAGTGTCTTCTAGCTGGTCGAGTGGAGCCTCTCTTGGTCGACTGGAAGGTAGCTTCGTCTAAGGATGTCCTTGGGCATGGTATCCTGGATAGATCCATGACCCTACTCTAGGTACATAACATCATCATTAGCCCCCGAATGGATCGAGGTTCGAGTGAGGAAGGAGTTGATGATTTTCTCCGACTCATTTTCTACGTTTTGATTGTGTCGTATCTTGGATCGGCGATCTTCTTTTCGACGTTGGCGTCAACTTTTACTTCAGTCGCCTTGATCCATTCTTATCTTCTGTCGAGTGAACTTTTGAACTTTGGTGAACTTCCGAGCGACGGATCGCGGGAAGGATATCGTCTAACAGATTGATCTGCTGTTAACGGATTTTGCGGGATCTGAAATTTGGGAAGCGCGCGAAGCGGGGCGATCCGCGGCAATTGGGCGGGATAAGGCATGGACGCCTCGATTTCCGTGCCGCCTTTTTCGCCACGTATCGTGCGTGCGCGACTGTTTCGGGATGTGACAGGTCTGCTCGGACCCACTCGTCAGCCACTCGGAAGCGCCCTTATATAAAGCGTCGGGGAAGAGTTTTTGAACAGTGCCTCCCCATTCTCTTCTCTTCCCTCTCTGCCTCCGCCCACAGCGCCTGCTCCCACCTCCGCCTTATCCACCTCTCGAGCGCTTCGCCGGCGATAATGGTGAAGGAAAAGACGGCGGCTCTAGAGCGCGCGAAGAAGGCGACGATGACGGGGCAAGCGAAGGGGAGACCGTCTAGTCGGGGCGGATCTTCGTCGAGGTCCCGCCTGCCGAAGGGTTGGGTCCAAGGGGACTGGATCCGCTTGACCATCACTGAGAAGGACCTCAACGACCTGGCCAATGAGGGACTGATCCCCCACGGGTCAGCGAGGCTCCCGGGGTCTGAATGTCAACCGCAACCGCAGGAGGGTGAGTGCATTCTCTTAGCCACTCACATAGATCGTGGTTTCTCTCTGCCGCCGAGTGTTTTCTTCCGAGGGTTTCTGAATTTCTTTGGGGCGCAACTCCATCATTTCAATCCCAATTCCATCGCCTATCTTGCTGCCTTTGTGTCCATGTGCGAGAACTTCCTGGGTTGTCGACCGCACTGGGGTCTCTTCAAGTACATATTCACCTGCCGCTCACAGACAGTGAAAAAGGCGAGTCCGGACGATGAGAGGACCAAGGTCATTCAAATGTGTGGGGGTCTTGGGATTCAGTTGAGGAACAAGAGCACTTTCCCGACCATGACCCTTCCTGAGTCGGTCAGAGGGTGGCAGTCGACTTGGTTCTACTGCCAAAACGAGTCGGCACCGGGGCAGTCGACCGGTCTCCCTCCGTTCTCCATGGATCGAGTGGGCAAACCGTCTTCTCTGAGGGTGCTCCCTGAGGAGAAAGCCGAGGTAAAAATGTTGATGGAGCACGTGGTCCAACTCGTTCGGGACGGAGTGACGGGCATGGATCTTCTGGAAGTCTTCCTTAGGCGGCGCATCCAACCGCTTCAGTTCCGAGGCCACCCGATGTGGTTGTACTGTGGTACCGAAGACACCACTCGGGTCCATCCAGAAGCAGTCGACGACGCCACGCTGGAGAGGTGGGTGGCCGCCATCACAGGGAACAAGGACAACCCTCGAGGGGCTAGGAGGATTCCGCCACTCGACTGTACTTATACGCCGGACACGGTATGACCACTTATCCCCAATTGTGATCTTGCTTTATCCATTCTGCTTTGCCGCGATTTGGTCGATTGATCTTTCTTTTGCTTTGTTATCTGACAGGCCACCACTGAGTTATACTCGATGCCCAATGGGGCGCAGACGCCGACTGAGGAGGAGGAAGGAAGCGGGGGCGAAAGCCTGGAGGAGTGGGATTCGAATGCTGACGATGACGATGAGGGTGACGATTCTGGTGAGGAGGAAGATGAGGAGGAGGAGGAGGAAGTTGTGCTTCCCCGCTCGGAGAGACGCTCGAAGCTTGTCCATGACCCCGCGACTGAGCGCGGTAAGGGGGTGGCGACCGCTACTCAGTCGACCAAGCGTCCTCGGACGGCTTCTCCGGCGCCGACTGAGAAGGCTCCGAAGCAATCTCGAGTGGCACCGTTGAAACCTGCGAAGGTCTTGCCGAAGATGAAGATGGTGATCCCCACAATCTCAGGGTAATGGTAGTTTTGAGTTTCCCCGTTTCATGAACCTGTTCTTGGTCGACTCATGGGTCAATCGACTGACTTTTGGAACTGCAGCGCTGCTACTTCCGACACTTCGGCGAGGGCCGAAGACCACGAGATGGAGGATGCCGCAACCTCGAAACCTGGTATGACTCTTGTGATGTCATTTTCAGTCGACTGACTCATTGTCCCTAATTTCGATTCTTTCTGCAATTTCATCTAACATTGTTATTGACCTTCCTGACGACGACGACGAAGAACCACCACGGCCGAGGAGGAGCAAGAAAACGTCTGCTGGCAAGGCGACTCAGGATGTGCCGGCACCCGAGACGTTGGCCGCGGAGGGAGACAATGTCGCTCGACCCACCGTAACTTTCGCGGTGCCGTTGACGAGTGCTCGCCCTTCGTCGTCGAGTGCAGCTCCACCCTCGCTTTTCTCCACCTACCCCGTTCCAGAAGACCAAGCTAGCGCTGCTAGAGAAGCAATACGCCAAGCGGGGGTCATGATGGAGCAAGTGAAGGCAATACGAGAAGCTAGCCAGGCAGCCTATGACGCTAGTTCGGCTCTTCAAAGTAATGTTCAGGTCAGTCGGTCACTGCCTGTTCTGTTAGGATATGATATCTGCAAAACTCTTCTTTCTGCAATTCTTAGAGTTTGTCCTACACCCACTGGGTGTGTCGATTGAAATTCCAGATGAGTGGGGGCACGCTGAGTGCACCCACTGGGTGTAGTCCCCAAGGCTATGGTCGACTGCTGGCAGTCGACCATAGGCTTTATGTCTTAAGTTTTTTCTTACTTGACTAGGTCGAATAGATTCATGGACCGGTGGGGGCACGCTGAGTGCACCCACTGGGTGTAGTCCCCGAGACTGTGGTCGACTACGGGCAGTTGACTATAGTCTGAAGAACATCTCCCGTTTTTTTGTGTTGGTCGACTGGTCGACTTTAACCGATGAAACTAGTGGGGGCACGCTGAGTGCACCCACTGGGTGTAGTCCCCGAGACTATGGTCGAATGTTTGCATTCGGCCGTAGTCTTAGAAACGTTATGATTTTTCCTTACTCACTCGGAAGTGAATCGTCTTTGACATTTGTCGATTGGTTCTTCGTAGAAATCCTGTGACCTTGCGGCTCGTTATACTGAGCTGGAGAACCAACACATTCAGCTTGAGCTCGATCTAAAACTGGCCCAAGAGAACTTGACGAAGGCGAAGGAGGAAGCTAAAGGTATGCTTGGTGAGGCCTTTGACGATTGCCTTTGCCTCTCACTTGCTTCCCAATTTAATCTTCACTGTAACTTTGCAGACAAAGTGAGGGATGCCCTGAAGAAACAAGAGCTTGACTTGGCTGAGATGCAAAAAACTGCTTTAGAGAAGACCAGGCTTGCTGATGAGAAGCTGGCTTCAGTGACCAAGCTCGAAGAAGAAAACACCAATCTGAAAGCTGCTCTGGATGCTGCCAACCAGGAGGTCAGTCGACTGAAAAGCGACAAGACCACCCTGAATGACAAGGCCAGTGAATTGAAGAGAAAGAAGAATGATCTAGAGGCTTATCTGGGTGGACTCGCCAAGAAGTTGTTCCTCATGCTTGAAGGTAACCCTTTGTATCAACCAAATATTTAATTGTAACCTCCGACTGTTTGTCTTGACTTGATGGTTGTGCTTGCAGAATTCTGTCAGAACTTTGAAGAGGAGACTGGTCGACTAGAAGTAAACCTGGACCCCATCAACTCTCCTGTGAAAGATGAAGTCGCCATGAACGTGCTCCGGCTTGAATCTCGTGTTGCTGCTGTCATCGATTATCTTGCAAGGCTGAAGGTCGCAACTTCTCGCATCGACACAACACTCTGGCCAACAGAGACGCTCTAGAACGACCTCGAGTCTCTGATGACTCGACTGAACGAGGTCCCAAGTCGAGTGCAGGAGTGGAAGAAGTCTTCGGCCAGGTGCGGTGCGGATGTTGCTCTGTCTCTGGTCCGCGTTCACTGCAAGGATGCACGAGAGGACAAGCTGGTGGCCCTTAGGGTGGCTAACACCAAGAAGCACGACTTCAGATCTTTCATGGAGACCTTCATTGCCGCTGCCACTCGGATTGCAGATGGAATTGACCTAGACGAGTTTGTGGCACCTTCCAGGCCTCCACAGGAGGGGTAAAAAACTTCTGAGCTTGATACTTTAAATTTGCCTCGGTATGCCGAGTGAGTTTTGTAACCGACAAACCTTAACAGGCCTAGCGCCTGAGCACTTTCGGTTCCATTAGGCGTTATCAGAACTTGGATTCGTTGTTGAATATGTTTGCATTTGGTTTGAGGTGTCTTTTGCAGGTTAAAGCGAAGCGATTATTGCAATCGACTTGTTCCCCAACACACTTAGGCGAGCACTGGGCTGCAGCTAAGCCTCCGAGTGGGAGGTCTGCTCTCCACTCGGTAGGATTTCAGATACTTAGGCGAGCATTGGGCTGCAGCTAAGCCCCCGAGTGGGAGGTCTGCTCTCCACTCGGTAGGATTTCAGATACTTAGGCGAGCATTGGGATGCAGCTAAGCCCCCGAGTGGGAGGTCTGCTCTCCACTCGGTAGGATTTTAGATACTTAGGCGAGCACTGGGCTGCAGCTAAGCCCCGAGTGGGAGGTCCGCTCTCCACTCGGTAGGATTTCAGATACTTAGGCGAGCATTGTGCTGCAGTTAAGCCCCCGAGTGGGAGGTCTGCTCTCCACTCGGTAGGGTTTCAGAAACTTAGGCGAGCATTGGGCTGCAGCTAAGCCCCCGAGTGGGAGGTCTGCTCTCCACTCGGTAGGATTTTAGATACTTAGGCGAGCATTGGGCTGCAGCTAAGCCCCCGAGTGGGAGGCCTGCTCTCCACTCGGTAGGATTTTAGATACTTAGGCGAGCACTGGGCTGCAGCTAAGCCCCCGAGTGGGAGGTCCGCTCTCCACTCGGTAGGATTTCAGATACTTAGGCGAGCACAGGGCTGCAGCTAAGCCTCCGAGTGGGAGGTTTGCTCTCCACTCGGTAGGATTTGAATTGGTGGCGCAGCTCGGAAAGAGAGGGTAGCAGTCGACCTGCACCTCGTCTCCCTTGCAGAGCGCACGTTGAACTTGTGGCGTAGCTCAGAAGGAGAGGGTAGCAGTCGACCTGCACCTCGTCCTCCTTTCGAAGCACACATTGTATTTGGACTTAGGCGAGCGTAATGTTGCAGCTAAGCCTCCGAGTGGAAGGCTGGCTTACCACTCGACAGGATTTCGTTGACCTTAGGCGAGTACTTGGACTGCAGCTAAGCCTCCGAGTGGAAGGCTGGCTTACCACTCGACAGGATTTCGTTGATCTTAGGCGAGTACTTGGACTGCAGCTAAGCCTCCGAGTGGAAGGCTGGCTTACCACTCGGTAGGATTTTATTTATCTTAGGCGCGTACTTGGACTGCAGCTAAGCCCCCGAGTGGAAGGCTGGCTTACCACTCGGTAGGATTTTATTTATCTTAGGCGAGTACTTGGACTGCAGCTAAGCCTCCGAGTGGAAGGCTGGCTTACCACTTGGTAGGATTTGATTTATCTTAGGCGAGTACTTGGACTGCAGCTAAGCCTCCGAGTGGAAGGCTGGCTTACCACTCGGTAGGATTTTATTTATCTTAGGCGAAACGGATTTCGCAGCTAAGCCTTCGTGTGGGAGACTGGCTCACCATTCGGTTAGGATTTTTTACAGACTTGGGTGAATCGGATTCGCAGCCAAGCCACCCACTGGGGGATTGTTTTGAGTAGACAAAAGAAATAACGATTACAGGGAAGATTATAAATCTCTTGTCTTTGATCAACAAACTATAGAAGTACTTTTATTACAACTCGTCTGAGTGAATACTTAGGTGTAAAAGGGACGGAGAAGTTCCGCGTTCCAAGCTCGGGGCTCGTCGATCTGATGCTCAACATTGTAAAGACGGTACGCTCCATTGTGGAGAACCTTGGTGACGATGAAGGGACCTTCCCAAGAAGGAGCAAGCTTGTGTGGTTTCTGCTGATCCACTCGGAGAACTAAATCTCGTTCCTGGAAGGCTCGACTCTTCACGTTTTTGGCGTGGAAGCGACGCAAGTCCTGTTGGTAAATTGTCGATCTGATCAGAGCCATCTCCCTCTCTTCCTCTAACAGGTCGACTGCATCCTGCCGCGCTTGTTCTGCTTCTGCTTCAGTGTAGAGCTCGACTCGAGGATCATTGTGGAGAAGGTCACTCGGTAAGACTGCTTCAGCCCCGTAGACCAAGAAGAATGGAGTTCTCCCAGTCGACCTGTTGGGCGTGGTCCTTAAGCCCCAAAGCACTGAGGGAAGTTCGTCGACCCACGCACCAGCCGCATGCTTAAGATCACGCATTAAACGGGGTTTCAACCCTTTGAGGATCAAACCGTTGGCTCGTTCAGCTTGTCCATTCGACTGTGGGTGAGCGACTGAAGCGTAGTCGACTCGTGTGCCATGGGATGTGCAGAAGGCTCTGAAATCTTCGGAGTCGAAGTTTGACCGTTGTTAGTGATGATGCTGTGCGGAACCCCATATCTGAATAACAATTCTCTGATGAAGCTGATGGCAGTACCGGCATCGAGGTTTTTGATGGGTTTAGCTTCGATCCACTTAGTGAACTTGTCGACTGCTACCAGCACATGGGTAAAACCGCTTCTGTCTGTTCTCAAAGGACCGACCATATCCAAACCCCACACTGCAAAGGGCCAGACGAGTGGTATAGTCTTCAAAACTGACGCGGGCTTGTGTGACATATTGGAATAAAATTGACACCCCTCGCACTTGTCGACTATCTTCTTTGCCATTTCATTCGCTCTTGGCCAATAAAACCCGGCTCGGTATGCTTTGGCCACGATGGTCCGAGAGGACGCATGATGGCCATAGGTCCTCGAGTGGATGTCATCAAGGATTATTCGACCTTCCTCTGGCGTTATGCATTTCTGACCAACTCCAGTCGCGCTTTCTCTGTACAACTGTCCCTTTATCACAGTAAAGGCTTTAGATCGGCGGACGATCTGTCGAGCCTCTTCTTTGTCTTCCGGGAGCTCTTTCCTCAAGATATACGCGATATATGGTACTGTCCAATCTGGAGTGATCACTAGAACTTCCATGATCAGGTCGACCACTACTGGGACCTCAACCTCAGTCGGGTCCGTGACGCTCTTAGGCTGCGGGGCTTCATCGGTAAAAGGATCTTCTACGACTGATGGAGTGTGGATATGTTCCAAAAACACACCACTAGGGATGGCTTCTCTCTTGGATCCTATCTTCGCCAGGTCGTCAGCTGCTTGATTTTTCAGTCGGGGTATGGCTGGGCTTCTAACGTCCCACTCCTTCATTACTTGATTGACCACCAAATCTGAATCGCCGTAGACCATAAGGCGACGGAGGCCGAGTGAAATGGCCATGCGTAATCCATACAAGAGTGCTTCATATTCTGCTTCATTGTTGGAGGAATCAAAGTGGATCTGGAGCACATATATGAGCTTGTCTCCTCGGGGGGAAACCAAAACAACCCCAGCACCAGAACCATTTAACATCTTAGAGCCATCAAAGAACATGGTCCAATGCTCCGAGTGGACTTGAGTCGGCTGTTGTTGCTCAATCCACTCGGCAAGGAAATCTGCTATAGCCTGGGACTTAATGCCTTTCTTTGCCTCGAATTTGATATCAAGGGGAAGGAGTTCAATCGCCCATTTAGCCACTCGACCAGTTACATCTCTGTTGTGCAGAATTTCTGACAATGGTGCGTCCCTGACGACTGTAATGTCGTGATCAGAGAAATAATGAGCAACCTTCTTCATGGTCATGTAGATCCCATATACGAGCTTCTGATAATGAGGATATCTTTGCTTCGATGGGGTTAAAACTTCAGAGAGATAATACACTGGGCGCTGAACTTTGAAGGCTTTCCCTTCTTCTTCCCGCTCGACCGTAAGTACTGTACTGACGACTTGTCCTATGGCTGCAATATAAAGCAACAGAGGCTCCTTGCTGATTGGAGCAGCAAGCACCGGCTGGGTGGAGAGCAGAGTTTTTAACTCGGCAAACGCTGCATCAGCTTCTGGAGTCCACTCGAACTTGTCTGCCTTCTTCATCAGTTGGTAAAGGGGCAACGCCTTTTCACCGAGGCGAGAGATGAATCGACTTAACGCGGCCAAGCATCCAGTAAGCTTCTGGACGTCGTGCACACGCACAGGGCGTTTCATTCGGAGTATGGTGCCAACTTTTTCTGGGTTGGCATCAATTCCTCGTTCGGAAACGAGAAAACCAAGTAACTTTCCGCCAGGTACTCCAAATGTGCACTTTGAAGGATTGAGCTTGATATCATACCTCTTGAGATTGGCAAATGTTTCAGCTAAGTCAGTCAACAGGTCGGAACCCTTTCGCGACTTGACCACGATATCATCCATGTATGCTTCCACATTCCGACTGATTTGAGTGAGCAAACAGTTTTGAATCATTCTCATGAACGTGGCTCCGGCATTCTTGAGGCTGAATGGCATGGTGATATAGCAGAAGCACCCGAATGGAGTGATGAAAGCTGTTTTGATTTCGTCGGGCCCATACAGACGGATCTGATGATATCCGGAATAAGCGTCTAGAAAAGACAATCTCTCGCACCCTGCGGTCGAGTCGACAATTTGGTCGAGTCGACAATTTGGTCGATGCGAGGCAGGCCCGATTGATATGTTTGAAATCAATGCACATACGAAGGGAATTGTCCTTTTTGGGAACCATAACGACATTGGCGAGCCACTCGGAGTGGTATATCTCTCGGATGAACTCTGCTGCAAGGAGTCGAGCCACCTCTTCGCCAATGGCTTTTTTCTTCTGAACGGCGGACCGTCGAAGATGTTCTTTAACAGGTTTTGCTTTTGAATCGACTCTAAGGCGATGCTCAGCCAGCCCCCTGGGAACACCCGGCATATCAGCTGGCTTCCATGCGAAGATGTCCCAATTCTCACGGAGGAACTGGATGAGCGCTTCTTCCTATTTAGAGTCGAGTGTTGTGGAAATATGGGTTGGAGCTGCATTAGGGTCAGTGGGGTGGATGTGAACTGGCTTCGTCTCACCGGACGACTGAAATGCTGACTCTATGGCGGGCTTCTTGGCCCGCAGTAAATCACTCGGATCTGCATTCTTCTTGTATCCCTCTAGCTCTACCACTGTTATCTGGTCATCCACAATCTTTGAGCCTTTCTGGAAACACTCTTCTGCTTTCTTCCGTTTGCCAGTGACGGTGATCACGCCTTTGGGGCCAGGCATCTTTAACTTGAGGTACACATAACATGGTCGAGCCATGAAGCGGGCGTAGGCTGGTCTTCCCAAGATAGCATGGTAGGCGCTCCGGAAATCCACGACTTCAAATGTCAGCTTCTCTTTGCGGAAATGCTTCGAGTCGCCGAACACCACATCCAGAGCTATTTGGCTGAGTGACTCAGCCTTCTTTCCTGGGATGACTCCGTGAAAACTCATGTTGCTGGAACTGAGCCTGGACATCGGAATTCTCATTCCCTTGAGCGTCTCTGCATACAGTATATTCAACCCGTTGCCGCCATCCATCAATACCTTCGTCAGTCGAGTGCCTTCGACGACCGGGTCGACCACCAGTGCTTGCCTCCCAGGGGTGGCAATATGAGTAGGATGGTCAGACTGGTCGAAAGTAATGGGAGTTTGTGACCATCTCAGATAGTTTGGTGTCGCCGGGGCGACCATATTGACCTCACGGTTGATCACTCTCAGTCGACTTTTGCTCTCTACATCAGCAAAAATCATCAGTGTGGAGTTGACATGAGGGTACTCTCCATCACTGTCCTCCTTGTCCTCAGCCTTGTCCGACTCCTTCTCCTTGTCCTCCGGCTGTTTCCCTTGAAACTGCTGGATTAAGAGCCGGCACTGGCGAGTGGTATGCTTTGGGTAGATGAAGTTACCCTCTTCATCTTTCTTCGTGTGGATATGACACGGCAGATCCATCACATCATTACCTTCCTTATCTTTTACCTTCTTGGGGTTCCAAGATCCTTTGGGCTTCCCTTTGAATTTGCCTTGTGTCATGGCCAGAGCCTCTCCGGGAGCTGCTGGCTCGGCCTTCCGCTTTTGCTTCCGACTGGAGTTTCCTTTATCCGACTGACTCGGCTTGTACTTGCCGCTCCGGAGTCGGTCCTGTTCTTCGCCGTTGGCGTACTTGGTGGCTATTTCCATCATCCGACTCAGGGTCATATCTCCAGTTCGACCAAACTTCAGGCTCAACTCTCTGTTCTTGACGCCATCCTTGAAGGCGCAAACCGCTTGATGATCTGACACATTCTCTACAGTATGATGCAAAGTGATCCACCTCTGGATGTAATCCCTCAGTGTTTCACTCGACTTTTGTACACAAACTTGTAGCTCAGTCAATCCGGAAGGTCGCTTGCAAGTTCCCTCAAACGTCCTGGCGAACACTCGAGAAAGATCTTCCCAGGTGTAAATGTTGCTGGGAGCTAACTGATTCAACCACGCCCTGGTCGAACCCTCTAGCATAAGTGGCAAATGTTTCATGGCCACCTCATCATTACCGCCACCAATCTGAACAGCCACTCGGTAGTCTTCGAGCCAAGTTTCAGGCTTAGACTCTCCGATGAACTTACTCACCCCAGTCGCCAACCTGAAGTTGGGGGGTATCACTACGGCTCTGATCGCTCTGCTAAAACATTCTGGACCTGAAACATGGACTCGGCTGCTCGTTGGCACATCTCTGTCATGACCACCTCTATGAGCTCTGTTCCGGTCGACCAAACCTTGCACGATGATGGATCTCGCGTCAAAGCCTGGCTCTCTGGGGTCGACTGGAGCTCTCCGCCCAACACTGAGCTGGCGTCTGTCATCTTGCTGCCGATGGGCGTTAGACCCACTTCTCGGAGGAGTGGGCACTCGACGCCTGACATCACGATCAAATCGATCATCATAGTGGTCCCGCCGGCCTTCACGTCCCACGCGCCTCAGAGGCGACCTTGGACTGTGAGCTGACTGAACAGTATTGGCAGCGACGGATCGACTGTGAATCCTGTTGCGCGACTGTGACACAGCTGAATTCTGATCTCCTGCTGCCCGGAGCAAATCTCTGATCTGCATCAAGCCTCTTCCAGCCTCTGACTGAGAGGGCTGAATTGACTCTGCTATGCGGGCTACAGCTGCCAAATTCTGAATTGGGGTTTGATATACCTGAGTCGGTTGCGGAAAGAGCTGACGTCGGTTGGAGTTGGTAACTCGTTGACGCGCGCGCTCGTCGAGTGCTCGCTGAAGGTTCTCCAGTCGAGTGCGTTCAGCCAGGTTGGCTAAACGCGCCTCTTCCAGGGCACGAGCCTCAGGTGTTTCTCCTGCAATGGGAGTATGCAGGGCATCCATGTTCCGGCGGCGAAGTTCTTCCCTCTGCTGGGAAGTGAGCGGCTCAGGTTGGTACTCTTCATGGGCTTGAGCGGGGTCGTCCTCGTCGTCCATCCCGTCGCCGCGGGGGAAACCGGGAGGACTACGGGGCCTGTTGACCATCAGGACCTCCGCCGCTGGATCACTGCTATCGCACTCGGATGCGGTCTCTACGAAGCCAGTCGACAGGTCGAACAGGCCATAGAGAGATTCGTCGGGCTCAATCGCCGCGACTTGGGTGGTGGCCGATTGGCGAGCCACTGCGTGTCTCACCCATCGTTGGAGCCTCGACCGACCAGAGCGCTTGCGCTGGTGGGAGACAGGGAGGGAGGACGGCGCAGGAGTCGACCGGTATGGAGTCGACGGCTGCCGCAACAAGACGCCGCGGACACACGCCCGAAAGTGCGTCGCCCCGCGGACGGGGAGCGCGTCGATGTCGAGTGGTGCCTCCTGGAGCCGAGCGGAGTCGTCGGCAATGAAAGTGAGCGCACCGAGACGGATCTCGTGGCCCTCGACCAAAGCTCCGCCGGAGACCATGATGAAGGCGATCGGACAAATTGCAACTTCTCCAAAAAAGTCGCTAAGACACCTGCCCCACGGTGGGCACCAGCTGTCGTGGTTCTAAGTCTGAAAGTAGAATGGGGGTAGGTATGGAGAGGCAAGATCCTAGCTATGGAGTAGTTGTACACACGAGTGTTTAGCGAGTTCAGGCCCTTCTCGGAGGAAGTAACAGCCCTACGTCTCGGAGCCCGGAGGCGGTCGACTGATCTCTGTGTATATGAGTTATAGGGGTGCCAACCCCTCTACCAGTGGAGGGGGTGGCTTATATAGAGGACGCCAAGACCCCAGCCAGCCCACGTTAGCAGAGGGTTAAAGTACATTAAGGTCTGGCGTTACTGGTAACGCCCTACATAAAGTGCCATCATGACCATTAAGACTACTTAATTACAGACCGTTTGGATGCAGAGTAGATCCTGAACTTCTGATGGTCGAGTGAGTCTTCATGGTCGAGTGTCTTCTAGCCGGTCGAGTGAAGCCTCTCTTGGTTGACTGGAAGGTAGCTTCGTCTAAGGATGTCCTTGGGCATGGTATCCTAGATAGATCCATGACCCTACCCTAGGTACATAACATCATCAGTCTCCCCAGTCCTCCTCAAACGTCCACATACACGCCCGACCAATGAGCGAACAGGATAAAGGAAAAAAGGTGATCAAGTCGCAACTGGTCCCCTCAAATCTAGCCAATCGCCTGTGTGCTGCAATGGAAACATACATATTCTAGCGACTCAATATTAGTTATGTCTAATCTGTATCTTTAAACCCACATCACATCAAATGTTGTGTCAATTTTTGTTAACATGAAATCAAACTTGCTGTCTCCCTATTCCTCTCACCCCTTAGGTTCTTGATGTCATCGTGTGGATGCTCTAAGACATATATAGGTAGGCTTTAAGTCAGACTAGATTGGTGGTATATTAAAAAAAGCAACAACGTAGTAGAAGGACCGCTTCTCGTAACATGAATGCAAACCAGACAAATAGAAAGTACATAGCTCATGTGTATTATTAGACAATCAGGGGTTCTGTTTTTCCCAGCAATAATTATAGACCATATAACTTTGATTTAAAAAATAACTCATTTCAAACAAAAAACTAATAAACTGAAGAAGCTTGCCATCCTTTTCATTTCAAACCAAACTAATAAAGAGTACATAGCATTTAACTTCTTCAACATCCACGAGTATTAACCTACAATGTATCTCTCCCTAATAATAAAGCACGGATTGGGTCTCCGGGTTCACCGTCGTGGCAATTTGCGAAAAAGCCCCTGTAGTTTTTGTTATTCAACCCGCACTCCTTTTTTTGAGTGAAAAAAAACGATTTGTTTTTTACTCCTCGCATCCATCTCCTCCTTCCCCCCAAGCGAGCTAGGGTGGAGCCGCCGCCTCTCCGGCGTGCCCACTGGTGCTCCGTCCACCCCTCTTCTTCATCTTCTCCCCCAACCCCTACTCCTCCCAGGACCAACCGTGGTGGACGACATGCCCGCCGGCGCTCCGTCCTCCCCTCTTCTCCATCTTCTATCCTCCCCTTCTCCCTCCTCCATCCCTGTCCAGTCCCCACCTCCCCTCACCCCTACTCCCCACAGGCCCACGAGGATCGAGCGTGCGCGGGCGGCGTTGGTGGACGAGTTGGGCGATGCGTGGAGGACCTCAACTACTGCCTCCCCTGCACCTCAATCGTTGTCACGGCTACCAACTTCTTTGTCCCCCAAGTACTGGTTTTCAGCAGATCCGGGCGAGGTGAGAGACTCTGCTTCTCTCTATTGGCTACAGAGACAGATTTACTCTCTATTAGCTACAGAGACAGATTTAGGGTCAGATTTGATTTGTTTGTATTCAGGTAATTAAATGATGTTGGAGGTTGTGATGCAGCACAAGTAGCACAAGTTCATCATGTCCACTGCCCTTCATTGAATATCAGGTTCAATTTTCTTGATTTTTTACTTGAGCTGTTACTCATAGCATTTTTTTAATCTGGGTATCATAGAGTTGGTGTAGTTAAATGATGTAAGGGGATAAGGAACAAAATTGTGTAAGACGATACTAACATGTACTCATATTATTCCAACATTGTTGGATATTGCTTGGAGATTTGCCCTTTTTATAAGAAATCAAAAACAGTCTGTAATCTGGACGTGTACGAACGTTGCGTGAACATTTTTCTGTTTAAATTGGGCGTCCAATCTCTGTAAGCTGGGTGTTGCCTGTACTTTATATTAGTCCAATGTTTGCCAGTTCCTGGTTGATTCCCTATTTGATGTGAATCCATGAACAAATAAGTTTATGAACAAGTTCCTGTTTGCTCCCTGTTTGATTCAAGTCTGAAAGATTCATAGATGCTACACTTCAGTTATAAATGCACAAAAAGTTAGGACTCATAATATTATGAAAGAAATATGTTCCATCCGCCCCTACCCCTTGTAAATATATATTTAAATGTGCATGCCCACTTTGTCGGAACACCGCCCAATGCTGGAAGACAATCCGCCGTCCGACGGTGTTGCACAGTTCGCCGCAACTTTGTCGGCTGGTTCTTCACTTGAGGTATGTAGACAAGGAGTATTGAAATTATGGTCTTTTGTTTTCTGCAACCTAACGTTCATTGCTTCAGATGTGTCTTTGGTCTTATTTTACTACTGGTTGTGATTGTGGTACATAACGCTGATGTTGAAAGCGTGGACCAGGTCCTATATTAGCTATCTTTGATTTACATCCAAAGTTCAGTTATAATTATAGGCTGGAAACTTTATATTATTTTGCTATCTTATTTCGTTTGTGAAAGTAGCTGCAACAAGTAGCAGTTTGAATTGATGCAATCAAGTAAGCAAGGCTTTGATTGTAAAATTTGTGTGTTGGCATAGGCTGAAGCAAGCACCTTTACTATCTGTATTTGTCTGAATCTTTTTGTGTTGTCATAGGCTGAATCAGTAGTTGGTGCAGCTAGCTGCAGCAAGCACCAGCTTAACTTAATGCTAGCATTTACTTGAAGCCTTGATATGCTCTTGCCGACTGGGTAAACTAGCACATCTTCGATCTGTATGCTTGAATCTTTAGTTTGTGCAGCTAGCCACTAGCAAGTAATTAAAGCCTTGATCTGCTCTTGCCGACAAAATAATCTTGGAAGAAGCATCTAGATCACTTCACTATGGGCCCATCCAGTAGCTTTTCAAGATTATCTGTCACTCCACTATTTACTGTATTGTTATAACTGCTCCCTATTTGATTGAACTCCGTGCTGATTGCATCTTTGGAAAATCTGGAATATTGTTTGAACAAGGTAATTGTTGGAGTTTTAACTTCAATTTTTGTTGTTGTTACACAAAATGTCGCCTCCGCCGACTTTGCTGGAAGACCATCAGCCATCGCCTAGACCGACTTCGCTGAAGGTATCTCTTTTTCTTTGTGTAAATTATGATGGAGCTATGTTTACAGTGATTTACAGCCAGGGTTTACTGATGTTTAAACTAGAAAAATTGATTTGAGAAAATATTTAACGCAATTGGTCTATTGCCATAGGCTCAAGCAAAGCACCTCTTCGATCTGTACGATTTGCCATCTTGTTTCCTTTATCAAACTATCTGCAGCAAGTAGAAATCTGAATTGATGCAAGCAAGTAGTAACCATTATGGCGGCACGGTAAACTTCTAATGTTCCATCCAGAATATCTTCCAGCAATATATGTGAACAGAAAAATGGTGACCTTTTGAAACAATTATATGGTTCTATATATCCAAAGGAATTGACGCCAATTATTATCCTGGAAAAGAGTGTTACCTGCCATAGTGCTTCTTGCTGTACAAATATCCGAATGTTATATTTTACACATGTGACGCAAGTCTTATTCGTTTGCAAAAATATGGTTGTACAAGATGGATGCGAACTCTGAAAACAAAATTTGGGACAACTGCTAGCATTCAACGAGAACGAATATGAAGACAACATACCTGCCGATGTACTAGAATTCCTCAGTTGTATCAAGAAAACCAAAATTAAAACTGCTATGTAAGATCTCCAGATATTTGTGCAGATTGATTATGTAAGCTACTCTGGAAACTTGGTGCTAACTTCCATTTTCTCTCAACAGGACATGTGCTATTTATGAAAAATGAGCTTCTCTACTACTGGCTGGCAGCCCGTGATGGTGGTTTTAGATATGAAGCTAAGGAAAGCGTGCCTCATAATTCATTGGATGGCCAATTAGATATTGGTGGCTGTAAATGACATGAGTATTTAGCTTTAATAAAATCTACTCCCTCCGTCCCATAATATAAGAACATTTTTGCTTGAAAAACGTTCTTGTATTATGGAATGAAGGGAGTAGATATGTACTCTTGTGGATGAGGCTGGTACTAAATGTGCATTGAATTTACCAGCATTGGTTAATATTGGTTTTACTGTCGACATTGCATAGTGAGTTTATATAATTGATACAAGTGAAGACATATTTTACAAGAATGATTATAGATCCACCAATGCTGGTGCTAGATCTATCGCTGACATGAATTGTGTAAAATAATATGTTTATTATGTACTTGTAACGTCCCAACTCACCTGTCTAGCTGAAGTGCTGCACTGCTCATCTCGCCTCTTTAAGCGAAGTGATGCACTGCTGCTCTATGTTGGCGTGTGGTAGCAGCCAGTATCCTTGATCTACCTTCGGCTAGAGGAAAATATGACGATGTAACTTTGATCTAGAGCTCGACTCTCTAATGTCAGGACAATTAGGCCAGCAGCCTGCTGCTTTTACTCGTGCGTAGCATCATCCATAATTTCATATTTAAAAAATCGATTGATCCGCAAACCAATATAAGAATAGAAAAGCACTGTGCAATTTCCCTACCAGATAATGTTTGTCTCCAAAAAATCATTCCATTTTTAAAAAAAAATCCAAAAACTATTAACCAGATAATGTTCGTCTCCAAAAAATTATTGCATTAAAAAAAATCCAAAAACTATTGTCCAAATTTAAAGAAAAAAAATCACCTTTTCAAAAATAAATAAAAAAATCATGCTAATCTACCATGTATTCCATGCACCCCAACTCTTTCATGAGATGAAAGTGTCGAGCTGAAGTTGGTCCACACAAACGATTAGGATGGCTTATTCACGTTCAAGTTACATGGCCCAAAAAGCGATAGTTCAGTGTAATCTTATTTAAGAAACGTTTGCCAAAATTGGATATAAGAAGTGTTGTGTAAAGGCACACAATGTAGATTTTAAATTTTTTCCCGCCCATTACAACATATGGGCATTGAACCTTGCCGCCCCTGGTCACTGCCACCGCACCGCCGAATAGGCCGGAGTAGCATCTTCTCCACCATCGCGCCGCCACGGTCGCCCTGCTCACGCTCGTCTTGGCACGCTGCCCTACCAAGCTCGCGGCCTCCCTCCACGCAGCTGCAACAGCTCGTCGCAGGTCCCGCGACAGTCTCTCTCTAGCGCGCGCGAGTTCCCGTGACGGTGTCCTCCGAGGGCCTTGGCCCAGGCGAAAGTCGCGGCCTCCTCCTTGGCGGGCGTCCAGGATCTCGTCGGCGGTGCTAGCCTGCGAGGTGTTTGACGAAATGCTCAAGGCGGACACGCCCACAAATGGGGCAACACTGTTGGGCAATGCGGTTGACCGAAATGAAAAAGCGAACAAACATGTCCGCTTCGCCGACCCAAATGGTCCGTTTGGGTCTGCGTGTTGGAGTTGCCCTGAAGCCCGTTTTGGTCGCTGGGAGAAGGGCGTGCGAGCAAGCGGGCAGCACATGACCTAAACCCCCTACACTCTCAATGGACCAAACCCAAAAACAGTGCAAAATAAATAAGACATAAAATACAATATTTCAAAAAAATCAACGGCACCATAAAAATGATTCCATTTTTTAAAACATTCTCAAAATTCTAAAAAAAAACCTTCTCAAAGTAAAAATAATAATCGTGTTTTTCTAAACAACAAAAAATAGAATTGACTGAAAGAATATTTCATACACAAGTACTTT
Organism: Triticum aestivum; assembly: GCF_018294505.1. Taxonomy (NCBI): domain Eukaryota; kingdom Viridiplantae; phylum Streptophyta; class Magnoliopsida; order Poales; family Poaceae; genus Triticum; species Triticum aestivum. Next base: position 737,906,850 of record NC_057798.1, read on the forward strand.
ATCATAGGTTGAAATGAAAATGATGAGCCGAAATAGGTCATGACAAACATTATTAGGGTACGCCCAAATTTCATAGTGCAAAAAGAAATGTTCAACGTAACCTTATTTCTAATGTTTCCAATAATCGAATTAAAAAAGTGTTCCATAATGGCACATCGAGCAGGTTATATTTAATTTTTCGCCCGGTGCAACGCACGGGCATTTGTACTAGTACAACTAATAAATAAAAATATTTTTGTCTGCGAGACACATATATCAAGTTACTCAAAGTTCAAACCAGTGAAGTAACTATAGCAGGGCTTACAGGAGAGATCCCATTTGCAGAAGCTCTGATGATGATTTCATCCATTCCTTTCAAAAGTTCAAAGAGCATGCGTATCAGCATGAATTAGCACATATATGACCACAATCTAGTCAAAAATACTTGTAGCTATAGATCTTGAACCCAGAGGTACTGAACCTGACATGGGGTAACATATACGCAATCTCTTTGAAGAACAAATGACAGATTACTCTAGATAGGTTTTGGAATCTAAACACCACTGATACTGCAATTTTGGAGTATAAACACCACCGATACTGCAATTTTGGAGTATAAACACCACTGATATAAGGTCCTTGCTCTCCAACTGCATTTCAATGTACAAAGAAATATGTATCACTCAAGGATGCTTGAATAGCCAGATGCACAAATGCTAAAAAAATTCGAGCATGCACGCATACCTTTTTGGTACCAGGTTAATAGAAATCTAAAAACAAATGCACCATTACAGTATTTATTTAATGCAATTATCCACCAATATAGTGTTGCAACTTTCTTGTTATGAAGCTGATTTTCAAGCCAGAAGGTGTAACCCACAACATTATTGGGATGTAGCTTTTCTGAAGGTATCAACCAAGCCTCTCATATATTGTAGTTTTCTCATAATTTTCTCTCTTCAATGGTACAACCTGCATCCTCTGATTTGGCCTAAAAATCATTGTTGAACAAGGAACTTCACATGTTAATTAAGAAAGGAAACTCGTGCATTGATAAGGGAATTTTGGAAAATGTCGATGGATTTCAAACAGAATGAGAACAGAAAGCTAGATAAGTAAACACACTTCTATAAACTCAAACATGGATCCATAACCCTGTAAACCTGAAGATAAAGTGAAAGAAAAATTAAAATAGAAACTTCCCATCAACAATAAAAGTTCAGGAAGTCACTGGAACATGGATCCGAAGATCAAGTGAAGAACAATGGAATTAAAACATAAAGTAGCAATAATAATGGAAGAGAAGATCAGCCATGCCAATCTACGTAAAGCTATGCACTGTATTGGATAGAGAATGGTGTTACCTATGAGTTCACAACAGTACTACTTGATTGGTAGAGCAAGCATTAGGCTTAATCCCAAAATAAGAAGTGCGCCGCTGCAGTATAGTTAACTACAATTGTTAGTTAGTTTGGCATACTATTAGAGAAACCCACCAGAATTCTCTCAATGGGAAGTAGAACACATCCGCCGTGCGCCCCATCTCTGGACCCTGCGGCCGTCTCCAGCCGTCACGCACCTGTGATTTCGACCTGGCCATTCTCGTCGTCGTTGCCGAGGCCCCTAACTGAGATAACCCTCGTCTTCTATGTGGCGTGGTCTAGCCACCCGACAGAGGCCAAGAACTGGGAGGCCGCCACGCTCCGCAACGTGTTTTCTTCTTCTTTTCTTTCTTGTGCTCCCATAATCTTCGTCTCCCCAATCCATGCTCACAACCGTCGTTAATGGTACGTCCGACTTTCAATCATCCAGCCCTCCCACATAAACAAGGTATGTCGCGAATGGACAAGCTCCACGTCAACACGCTGATTGTTGTAAAAATACATCAGATCAACATTCCTTAATTTTTGGCAACAAATAAAAAGAAAGTAGAAATACTTGGTTCAAAGCTAGTACAGATGTAGAGAAAATAAACCTTTAAAATGTGTGGTATGTGGTCGGCTTACAGATACTTTTATATATCTAAATTTCTCAACATAATGTAGGATTCAGTATACACGATGCATCAAAACTTAAGTGAAGCATCCATCAACCACATGGGGAAAAATATTGAAGTGAAGCCATCTGTGTTGAACCCTGGAGTTCTGAATCTAAATCTTAAATGCCCATCACATTGGCACTCAATGGTGACACCGACTACTGAATTTTCTTAGTAGAAAACAACATCATTTACGAATCTTTCTCTTTAAAACACCACTAATACTGCCATTTTGGAGTCTAAACACCACTAATACTGCACATAGTCTGCATCCTGCCATGTACTAACTGAAATATATGGAGCTTGCTATGTTGTGTTAAAATAAAATAAGCCGGTCTTTTCTCTGTCCGGCAAAAGGCCAGTCTTTTGCCGTCCTCAAACCAAGTAACAAAGAAATAGTTTCAACTTAGAAAAACAGAGATTAGAAAAAGGATATATGTTCTCATTGTGCATATGGCTGGGCATCATAAATCAAAGAATTGAATCTCAAGATGCAACTTCTCTCACCGTCAGGTATGAGCATCAATGTGCAGGTAGGCACTGCAGGATTAACATGATTCATGCACACTAATTAGACATCTTTTTAGATGGTCAGTGCTGAAGCATGTAGTAGTGAAGCAGCACTTTCTTTTGATGTATACTTACTTGCTACTCCAACTTGCAGTACTGAAGCATGTACCACACTAATTAGACATCTTTTTAGATGGTAAGTTCCTTCTGACTTGCGCATAGACATGGTGGCATTTATGTCAGAACAATGTACACGGCAGCTGACCGAGTATTAAGTCTCAAGTAATAGGACTGTAAGTAGTCGAGCAACTGACTGAGTATAATATTCAAACGTTGCAGCCTTGGTTTGCCTACAAAAAAGACAGAGTAAAACATATAGAAATGTCAATTGCATGATTTATTCCAAATTAATAATTACAAGATGCAACAATGGATATTAGTGGCGTGGAGATAACCTTACGCGGCGGCGGAGCTCCGCGCTCCTCTTCTCCATGCATGGTGGCGGGGCTCCTTGGAGCCGACAAGTGTGAGGGAGGAGCTCCCTGCTCCTCTCCTCTGTTTTTGGGGTGAGACCGCGAGACGGACCAGTACATTTTGCAGACGGCCAGCATTTCACTACTTTTCTCATAGTGGTATTGAATAACGAGTGGAATTCATTCCTGAAAAACATCAAACTGCCACCGAATGGTGTCCATGCGTCATCATCTATTCCCCTAAGACAATGAAACTGGATGACATGCAATCAAACAAGCCAAGTTGGGGCTAATTAATCAAAAGTACACACCTGATTTCAACTAAGAATATGCCGCTGTCTCTTCCCTTGAGCCATCAATTAATAGTACGAGCTCATGGTCAATTTTAATCTGTTAAACAAATGCACATGTGTGAAGCACACAACAAGAGATTGATCTGCTATTGGCACTATCGGAGGTACATAGAAGCATTCTTAAATATTCTCGTATGATTGGCGGTTATTCATTTTGCGGAAATCCATCAATCAGAAGCTTATTATTTCCAATCACAAGCATGTTCTTTACTAATTAGCATGACAATGATCTCAAAAGGCACAAGCTTTCCTTCATACATGAGATCCTTGATCATTGTACTAACTGAAAGAGGCTGGCATTAAAAAGATATCAAGAAAATTATTACAATGTAAGAGTTTATTTACAGGAACTGAAAGCAGACTGTTACCTGCTCCATATCACATTTAACTTCTTCGCGAAGAAGATCACCAGCACTCAGATGTGCAAACCCATATACTGGTTCACAATCTTAGAATGCTAAGTAGCTTTGACACTGCCTCACCCTCCTGTACCAGCAATATAAGCAATGGACTGAACATCCCAAAGAGTTAAACAGGACACATCACGGACGTTACCTGTGTTGTCAAGCGAGTTCGAACAACATCCAATGGGTAAGTTACGTAAGTTACAGATGCAGTTGTCGCTCCCGCTAAACCATCACCAACTAAACGTACCGACACTAACATAATTTGGGTCATCCTAGCAAGGCACCATTCAGAAAGCCGCAAGATGTCCAATATGCCAAAAGATAAATAAATCATGTGAAAATAAAAGATAAACAAGATGTACTATATACATTCTAGTCATCTAGTGTATACCAATACACACGGAAAAACATGTGCATCGTCATCGTGCAAACACAATTCTGCTATTCTTATCATATTTTATCCATATTTCTTACTCCCTCCGTTCCATAATGTAGTGCCTATAGATTTTTGCAAAAGTCAAACATTACAAACTTTGACCATATCTATAGAGAAAAGTAGATACATCTAGAATACCAAATGGACATCACCGGATACATCGCGAGTTATATTTTCAGAATGTATATGTTTGATATTGTAGATGTAGATAGTTTTCTCTATACACTTGGTCAAAGTTGGCAAAGTTTGACTTTCACAAAAATCTATAGGCACTACATTGTGGAATGGAGGGAGTACATTTTAAGAACTAAATTGAAGTTACTACTCCATCAATCCGTACATGTATCATCGTTAAATATTTGAAACTTTCACAATCTATAGAAGTGCAAATATACCTGGATTGTTCATATTAATGAGTTTTGTTAATAATACAACCAATTTTACATCCCATAAAGAATTATGAAGGCCTAATAGGTTACAAAATGACGATAATGCGAGTATGCTCCACGTTATCAAGAATTTTTGCCTCTTCAACTTACATGAGCTCGTGGGACCTGGTGTGATTGATCTCCTTTTCATATTCCTCCTGAAATAGCGCAACACGCCAGACACAAAAACTGAGTATTGTCAAGTACGTCTTATTCCCACCATCAAGAAATTTAAGGACTGCTGGACTGCTTGTGAAATGACGTACATGGCTTTATCACAGGGTGTTACTAATGAAAACATGAACTGATTTATCAGCACTGCAACAGTTTCCAAAATGCTAGATGCCCAAGGCAACTATAATCTACTATGCCCTATCGTAACGCAGAAGATACTTTTTTTTTGCGGAAAATTATAAATGATACTTAGCAAGAACTAAACCTAAGGGAAGTGCTTCTACTAACATACATCAAATCTGAACAAGTTTTCAGACTTTTCTACTCAAAAGCATCCATTCTACTGGATGAACATACTGCAGACCAAGAATTAACCTAAAAATTGGTATCTATTTTACCACGATTTAGCTTCAAAAAATGCAACAATTTCAGATTAAGCACCGACAAACTCGTCTTGATGCAGACAAGTATCATGACAGTGAATATTCACACTAAATTGAAATCTGAGTAATCACGTACGTATAGGCTATGTAGAAGATGGGAACGAAGTGCAATCCTTCTTTGCGTCAATAGTCACCATGTAGAAGAAGACCCATCCGAATTATACAGTCTGCAATGTAAGCAGTACATTCTTGACCTAATTCAGGAACACTAAATAATAGAAAAAAAATCACAATTGGTTATAGAATTTGCCTATTGTTCTTCTAAGCTAAATCCCCTTTATAGGAATTTCTAGTGGAGTCTGCCAAGGCCGTATGGGGCAAAAGAAGCGATGCAGACTTCCATGAGTGCACGGGAGTAGGGAATACGTCGAGGGCGCGGCGGCGTACCTGTCTTGTTGGTGCGGCCGCCGATGGAGACGGCGGCCAGCGTGCGGTGCTCTGGGAAGACGACCTTCTACCGCCACCATGTGGTCACAGACCAGCGCAGCCCCATGCGCGACCACCGCCGTGTGTGCCTGCTGCCGTGACCATTGCACCCACATGGGACGCCGCGACCCCCGGCCACCGCGCCGCTATGCCGCGGCCACGAAATCGCTGCCGGCCCACGAGAACATGACAGACTGAATGATATGACATCAATTTGTAATTATTTTGAGCCCCATAATTCAACAGTTCATGAGCAAAGCACAATTTCATGAATAAATTGGAACAAATCCATGGCAGTGGATGGATTATAAATCGAAAAGGAGGTGGATGGGATCCATCTATCAAACTCACACAATACTATTTGCTTGCAGGCCTATTTTCCAAACCAAATCACGCAACAAGAGGAGTTCGCACTGGCGGATGGATTCATTTTTATGAATAGACGAAAACACAGAAATTCGAGACTCACTCGTGTAGTCAAGCGTATGAGATTTTTGTTCAATCAGGAGGTGTGACCACGCTGCTCTGCTCCGCTCACCTCAGGCGTGGCCAAATCCAACTCGCTACCTCCGCTCGTTGTGGTTGACAAGCAGCTGGCCGCCATGGATCCCCCGGACATCGCGACGGCAGCAGCGCAGGAGCACGAAGCACACGGGAGCGGCGCCGCCGGCGAGGCCGATTTCGACGGTTAGGACAGAGGCGGGGCACAACGGGGTGGGGAATGGCGCGACGCACGGAGAGCAAGGGTGTGCGGGATGGCCGGTGGAGGTAGACGACGAGGGTCGCGGCCAACGGCAGGATCTGTCTGACGGATCGGGGAGTCCTGCTTTAATGCGTCGATTGCAATTGAGATTTTGGTGGCAGGGTATACCTGTGCTCCTCCTTGATCCAGGCCTTCCAGGGTACGCCGTCGGGCGTTTCCCGGAGTTCGGCGGCGGCGGGATTCAAACCGCCCTGCCTTGCAGAGGCGGCGGCGTCGTCGTCTCCCCCTCGGACGGCGGCGGCGTGGGTAGATGGGATCGATGGGAGGGGGCAACGAAGGATGGGGTTCATGGGTTTTTTTTTTTTGCTGGGTGTTGGTTTTTTTTGGCTGCGTGGGATGGGGTGCGGTGGGGTAAGAGACGAAAAAAACCAGCGAAAGTGGTGGGACGAAATAAAACCAACGAAAAATAACCGACGGACTATTCATCAACTGCTCCATTAGGAGTAGAGATTCTGCAAATAAAGAGCGCGGCCACACTCGTTCTTAAAGTTTTGCGCCGCTATTGTCGTGGATGTCTAGTGGCTCTAGTGGTTAGCTAAACTTGGATAAGAATGCAACGACCTAAGTTCGAATACAGTTGAAGGCGTTTCTTTTGCTCATTTTTTGGTGTTATAGATCGCTGCGCTCTGCCTTCACGGGCCGGCCCAACAGGGTTCTGCTGTGTGCGCCAGCCCCCCCGCTCTCTCGAATATATTTGGCAACCACCTCTCGGCGCGCGTCGTCCTATCCCTCCTTTCCTCCCCGTCGATTTCCCATGTAGCGCCTCTGCCCAGCCCTTGGGGATCGAGGCCTGCGTCAGCAATGTGATGATTCGGTTTTTCTGGGGAGTGCTGGTGATTCAATTTTTCAGGACACTGATAATGTTCGGTGCTGATTTCTGGGGCATTTTGTGGCTGTGTGCTGCTGATCTAGCATGGAGGAACGAATACATCCCTTTGGTACCTTGGCAGTACACGATCTATCTGCTTTTCACCAGCAGCGGCATGTACTGTTTTTAGCCCCTGTTCTCTAGTCTGTACCCATTCAGTTCAGTGATGTGAGCTACTAGTTAGTTTGGTACTACTTCCTCCGTCCGGAAATACTTGTCATCAAAATGAATAAAAGGGGATGTATCTAGATGTATTTTAGTTCTAGATACATCTCTTTTCATCCATTTTGGTGACAAGTATTTTCGGACGGAGGGAGTACTAAATTATTCAGTTAAGCTTTTTGTAGTGTTAGTTTGGTAGTTGGTAATCATTTTCTGGTATTCAGTTTTTGTTTTGTCTACTTTCAGGTTACTTAATTATATTTTGTTTTCCCCGGCTTGAACTCTGCATTTTGTCAGTATCGAATCATAGCCCGCATTTTTGCAACGTGTGGCATAAATGCTGCCCTACTTTTTTCTATTCTTTCGCACACGTGTTAGTGCATGCATGTGTTCTCCTACACAAACTAGATTGCACGGGTGTTTTAGGAATTCGTGTTTCGTTCATTTGTTCATTGAGTGCTTTTCTAAGTTCCATTGGTGTGGTCAGTCTGTAAATACCCGCGTGTCCTTTTGCATTTGTACGTAACTATTTTTCATATATATATTTTTCCTGCAACCAAGCCACCTGCTGATCTTTGAGATTCATCTGCTACAAATATATAGTTTACTTTTGAGTTCATTTTTAGTTACTTCTTACTGGTATGATTCATGAATGCTTGCTAATGGTGACATGGTGATTTTATATGTGTTCTTGTTAGTTTTTTTTCCGAGCAGACTTTTGTAACTGATTTTTACTCGAGTATCATGTAACTTCACTGGACTTGTTTTTTAAATGGGTTGCTTTTCGGCCTAACTTTGCATGCACACTTTTGTAAGATAAGTCGTGATGCATGATGTTCTGTTTTGGATTTAGCTTACTTAATAAAGTGTACTCACTGTTTTGCCTGTCTCCAAAAGAAAGATTCTTCTTCTCTAGTGTCATGGTCTGTGAGATAAATAATAGTTTTTCAGTGTCACTTTCTAAAGTCTTTTTGATTTGTCAATAGTCTTTTTGCATAGCAAATCATTGGAGCCTTGTGTCTCTTCTTCAGTAATCATTCATCAGTGTTCAGTCATTTTCCCTATGTCTCCATTGCGTCTGCCTTGATACAAATGAGATGAGGTTTGATCTAGGTGCTGTAGGGTCACTGTCATGTGGACCCGGCCCCACATGTCATCCGCACTAGCCACGCGGTCGTATCCGATCGTTGGGCCGCGGGTCGCCCATGGATTTGGTGAGATCCCATGGGCTTCTCGTACTGGTTCGCTGCTGTTTGGCTATGGGCTTTACACGAGCGCGCGGGGCGCCGGCCTTTCATTTCCCTTGGCTGCTGCGTCTGATTACACTCTGATTCCCCTGCCGCCATTGACCGGCCAGGTCTGCACTCTGCAGGCAGCAGCACCGCGCGTGGACGGCACCTCAACCACCTTGCGGATACGAGGTACGCAAGCGCTTCCCTGATACTCCCCATGTCGTATTCCCCTTCTGCCGCCGGCCTCGGCTCCCTGACGTCCCCCGGCCGGCGGCGAAAGTCCTTGGCCGACGCATGCGTGATACGTGGATCGTTCACTAGTTAATCCATGGCTAATGACGTTTCCGCCTCGTACTAAGAGTGGGTCTGCGGTTGGTGAGCCTAGTGTTCTTACGGATCAGTTTATTTTGCTACCTCTACTCCACTGTGGTGATCTTGAGATACGGAAAGGATCACTTATAGAAAAATAATAGTGACTCGTTCGGATATGCATGATGAAAGATATCCTTTCTGTGCCTGCAACCTACCTACCCCAAGGCGGCTAAGGTTCCAGCAATTAATAATTTATTTACTGCTCTATTTGATTACAGGGTTATGGTCATCATGACTACTATATCTCTGCCCGTCCTTGCTGCCTGCATCTACAATCTACACTCTTTGTCTTCAGTCTGACATTCACTCTGAGCGAGCGAGCGGGCGGAGGAATGGAGGAAGCCATGGCGATTCTGCGCGACGCTTCGCCGTGGAGCCTGCTCGCCGGCGCCGCGGCCATGGCGGCTCTGTGGTGGGCGGTCAAGATGCTCGAGTGGGTCTGGTGGGGCCCGAGGCGCATCGAACGGGCCCTGAGGGCGCAGGGCCTCGGGGGCACCCACTACCGGTTCCTGAGAGGCGACATCAGGGAAGAGCAGCGGCTCATGAGGGCGGCCCTCTCCAAGCCCGTGCCAATGGACCGGCCGCACGACATAGTCCCGCGCGTCTCCCCTCTCCTCCACCGCGTCACTGCGGAGCACGGTATGTACCACCGCCAACCGCCGCCCGCTTTCTTCATCAGATCCCAACTAGAAGAACTACTGTATCTTTCCTAGTTGCGTGCTCCTCCTGATTTTTTTGATATGCCATTAGGTTATTACACTCTTTGTTTCAGTGTCGTGTTCGGCTATTCTTATCATCTGTTGCTGAAAACTCAGGGAAGGTCTCATTCACATGGTTTGGGCCGTACCCAAGAATCACAATCAGTGATCCTGAGCTGGTTCGGCAAGTTCTCGCAAATAAATTCGGCCACTTCGATAAAACGAAGCTAGCCCGCCTTGCAAGGGTGTTTATTGGCGGACTCGCGGTCCTTGACGGTGAAGAATGGGCCAAACATAGAAGGATTATGAATCCAGCCTTTCATGCAGAAAAGCTAAAGGTAATAGTATTTATTTATTTTGCTTACTGTAAAAAAAAAATACTGTATTTCTTTTACTAGAAAAGTATTACTAGTATTTGCTAAAAGAACTCGTGTTTACACAGTGTGATTCCTATCCAGTAAATATATCTAAATCAGACTCCAGATCACAATATCTAATCTAGAATTGGATCGACATGAATTCGGTGTCAAATCAGGTGGATATAATATAATTTGTCAAGTTGCTCCCTATAAGGCTATAATCGGTAATTTCGTATCCAATGGAACTGTAAATTTGCAAGAAGCTACCACAGCTGGCTCTGTATGTAACTGTACTTCTATCAAAAAGTCCTTTGGAGAAGATACAAAGTTATTATAATAACTAATTGCTGTAAATTGTGATACTAAAGTTATAAATAGTATGAGTTCTATCAACTGGTTGGAATTTCCTTTGTGATGGATATGTCAGACAACCGAGGCAAAATACTAGTACGTTTATTCAATACATCACATGATCCTAGGAAATTTAACTAACAGGGCACAATTAGCGGCAACCTATTACTATATGATCAAACAAGGAAGATAAAAAGACCAAACCATTTCTCCCTGACCATTTACTTGGAATTGATTACAGCGGATGTTGCCGGCATTCTCTGCATCTTGCAGTGAACTAATTGACAGATGGGATAATTCAGTCACTGTTTCTGTTGGAGCAATAGAGCTTGATGTTTGGTCGGAGTTCCAAAATTTATCAGGGGATGTCATTTCAAGAGCTGCATTCGGTGTCACCAACGAAGAAGGCAGGCGGATTTTCCAACTTCAAGCCGAGCAAGCAGAGCGCCTTGTCCAATCTTTCCGGACTAATTACATCCCGGGCTTCTCGTACGATCCTCATTTTCCTTATTATTTGGTTCCCAACAAACAAATATCAATTTATGTGGATTCATGTGTTCCAGAATGTTTTCTCAATGAAATTTCTGTATCCATTTCTGAAACTAATCAACGGATATTTTCACTCTTCAGTCTGTTGCCGACAGAAAACAACAGAAAGATGAAGGCTATAAATACAGAGGTCAAAGGGATTCTAAGGGGGATAATAGAGAAGAGGCAGAAGTACATGAAGAATGGAGGAACTGACAAGGACGATCTGCTGGGCCTGCTACTAGAGTCAAACATGGATTACAAGGATGCCAATGGCAAAACAAGCAAGGGGATGACCGTGGAAGATGTAATTGACGAATGCAAGTTGTTCTACTTCGCGGGAATGGAGACTACAGCCGTACTGCTCACATGGACAGTGGTGCTACTAAGCATGCATCCGGAGTGGCAGGATCGTGCCAGGGAGGAGGTTCTGCAAGTATTTGGGAAGAACAAACCAGATTTAAATGGCCTTAGCCGCCTAAAAGTTGTGAGTACTTGCTAGCTTGCCTGTGACATGAGTTAGGCACTTAGATAATTGCAAGGTTCATAGCTTTTGATTCTGTCATTTTTCTGCTAATTGTGTATGACAGGTTATGATGGTGTTCAACGAGGTCCTGCGTCTGTACCCACCGGTGATGCTCATTAACCGCCGGACATACAAGAAAATAGAGCTCGGAGGCGTCACATACCCGCCGAACGTGATGCTCGCGCTGCAACTCATGTTCGTCCACCGTGACCCTGGCATCTGGGGGGATGACGCCGGCGAGTTCAACCCGGGGAGGTTTGCCGACGGCATCTCCAAGGCAAGCAGGGACCCGGGGGCCTTCTTCGCCTTCAGCTCAGGGCCGAGGAACTGCATTGGTCAGAACTTCGCGCTGCTTGAGGCCAAGGTGGCCGTCAGCATGATCCTGCAGCGGTTCTCTTTTGAGCTGTCGCCGGCGTACGTGCATGCGCCCTATGCCGTCCTTACACTGCACCCGCAGCACGGTGTTCCGGTCAGGCTGCACCGGCTCTGAATCGGGGATCAAAGTGTATCTAGACCCGTCATTTTGATGTCAAAGAAAGTACTCCTCTGTCAAGAAATATAAGAGCGTTTAGATCACTAGTTAGTGATCTAAACGCTCTTATATTTCTTTACGGAGGGAGCACTACATTGTCTGCACGCAGCTGTCAGGATAGTGTTTTCAGACAGTCCTTTGTTCCCCTGGTTTTTAGGGCATCTAGTTGAATCCTGAATCACAGCACCAATGCGTATATACTTTACTTCAGTTCAAAGTATAAAACTTGTAGCTGGGTACAACTTGAAAAATTATTGCATGCTCGATGCTCTTCACTGCCCAGAGAATGTGTAGCATCGTCAGAGCTTCTTTGGCTTAATTTGAGCATAGTGTTTTTGTGCTGAAGAATGTTTGCTAGAGCCATCTTAGCTTCAAGCAATGCAGAGTTCTGACCTATGCATGTCCGAGGACCCATTCCAGATGGAAAGAAGGCGGCCTGCTCCTTTGATGCGTTGGAGATGCCCTTAGAAAACATTTCTGGGTTGAATTCACTCGCATCATGCCCCTAAATATTGGGATCATGGTGAATGAACATCGTGGGCAATAGAACGTGCACTCCTGCCGGATAAGCTATGCCCCCAAGTTTTACCTCCTTGTATAATGGTAAGTATGTGTTTTTTCTTTTGGAATATTTTGAAGATGGCTCACCACGCAACCTAAGAACCTCGTATAGAATCAATGTTACCTGCAAAACAGGAACAAAAACCTCAACATTAGCATAACACTTATTAAAGATGTAAAACATCAAGTTTCATCTTCTTCACCAACCCAAATCACTGTTTACGTTTTTTTTAGAAACAAAGATGAGCACGTAATGATCAACACATTTCATGCATAAAAATGTGTACATGGTCTCAGAAGAGCAAAAGAAGTGCAGTGCAGTGCCCCAAGATGCAAATAATATGATTTCTACAACATAAAGAAAGTTGACCTCAAGTTATTGTTACTATCATATACTTCATCCGTTCCAGAATATAAGGTGCATCAATTTTCATGAAAGTCAAACATATATACGGTTGACCAGGACTACAGAATAAAATATCAAAAACATCCACCGTACAAAATAAAAATATATGAAAATACTTTTGACACTTTAAATATCAATATCCACAATTTTCATGTAATCCAAACAAAAAATGCTCCATGCCATTGAAAGAATTTAAAATTATGTTTGTGAGACTTTAGTGAATTATACAATGCAACACATGGTCTCATAGTTTTAAAAAAAATCATATCATTCACAAAATGTGTCAACGCATATTTTAAAATACTTAAAACGTATTAAAAAAATATCCAGAACGTGTATTTCAAAAAGAAAATCATGTACTTCAAAAAATTAAATGTATATAAAAATGTTTTAGATGTATACAGAAAATGTACAATGTGTATGCAAAATTTGAATTGGGTTAAAAAATTAAAACAAAGAAAGAAACAAAAAAAACAAAGAAACCAAAGAAAAGGAAAGGAAAACCTAACAATACCAGCGAAACAAAATGAAACCCCAAATAAAACTGATGTAAAACAGTGAAAACCCTGTTTAAAACCACAAAAAAAACTTGCGCATAGCTACAGTACTGGACCGGTCCAATACCACCATGCTCTAGGCGAGACCTATTAGGACTGGTAACGAGCGAGAAATATATCATTTGGGATACAGACGCGTCATACCCTATTTGGCACTTAGGCCTTGTACAATGGGAGGTGCTTAGGGAAGGTGCTTAAAGAAATAAATCAGGCTTTTTTTAAACACCGGTACTTATTTATATAGGATAGACGCTTAACTAAGCGTCTCTCCTGTAGAAATAGGCACCGGTGCTTCAGAAAAATTTGGTTTATTTTTCTAAGCACCTCCCATTGTACAAGGCCTTATAGCGCCCTAAAAGACAAAACTGTGTCGTAATTGGCCGGCCCAAATAGCGTTTTTTTGCGTCTATTTTGAGAACCTTCTAGAAGGTCCAGTCGGTTTTTCTGGGTGGCTTTTCTTTTTGCTTTTTCCACCACAGTTTTTGCTTGGTTTTCTCGATTATCCTTTTTCCTTATTTATTTTTCTTTTAAATTTCGTGATTTTTTTCAATTTCATGATTATTTTGAATTCATGAAATTTTCCCTAATTTTCCTCTTTTTTACAATTTCACATACATTTTCAAATTGATAAACTTTTTTGAAATCATTTTTCCAACTCTGTGAACTTTTTTCAACCTCATAAACTTTTTTCCCAAATTTGTGAACTTTTTTTAATTCAGAATCATGAACATTTTTCACATCCGTGTACTTCTTTCATAGTCATAATTTTGTTTTAAAATTTCAAATTCATGACCTTTTTAAAATTGTCAATGGTCAACAGTCGGAGTCAATGGTGGGCGGTCACAGGTCGTGCTCAAGTTGCCTCGTGGCCTGTGGCCTATCGAGCGCACGCGTGAGCGCCAGCTACGTAAACACGCACTATAAGTGGGAAAAACCTATTGGCCACACATTGCGTCAAAATGTCGATGAATCGCACACACAGATGCGACTACCGAGCGATTTTGGGCCAGCCCATCCGTACGTACAAGTTCCGGTTTTGTGAACCTTCTAGAGCGTTCCCAGCCGGTTCTTACTGGTTTTGGGAACCATCTAGAAGGTTCCTAAACCGGTTTTTATTTTTTCTTTTCTTTTTCTTTTTTTACTCTTTCTGTTTTTTCTTCTTCCATTTTCTGGTTATTTTTTCTTTTCTCTTCTTTACTTTTTTGTTTTCTTTCTGTTTTCCTTTTCAAGTTAATTTCTCTTTTCAACACATTTTCTTTCTTTGATTTTTATTTCCATATGTGTTCTTATCTTATTTTAAGAAAATATTAAAAAAACGTGTTCCCAGAAAATGTCAGTTTTTGAAAAAATGTTCTCAAAATTCAAAAATTGTTCTTGGTACACCAAAAAGTTCAAAACTTTTGAAATTCAGAAAAAGTACCAGATTTCAACTTTTTGTTCACGTATTCAAATAGAATTCACGCTACCAAATTGTTCAAGATTTTTCAAAATTGTTCTCCATTTCCAAATTTGTTCTCAAGATTCAAAAAATGTTCGTAGTTTAAAAAATTGTTCGCGCTTCAAAATTTGATCTCTGTTTCAAAATTTGTTCTCAATATTCAAAAAATGTTCATGCTTTAAAAAACTGCTCTTTCAAAAAATGTTTTGGAAATACAAATTTTGTTTATTTTCAAACTTTTGTTTTGTTTTTGTGAAAAAATCATACGTTCAAAAAAATTCTCAAAATTTGCCTTTTAGACATCTTAAAAAATTACTCAATGTTTGCGTGTTTAAAAAAATGTTCATGTTTCAAAAATTGTTCGAAGTTACAAAAATTGTGCGTGTTTTACAATAAAGTTCATGTTTTACAAAAATGTTCAGGCTATAGAAAGATGCCTTCATTTTTATTATTTTTGTTCACGTATACTGAAAAAATAGCATTTACAAAATTGTTTTCCGTTTCAAAATTTTATTCTGAATTTTCAAGATTTTTTTCTGTTTTAAATTTTTGTTCACCAATTAAAAAATATCACATTCTCAGAAAATGTTCTGGATTTCAAAATTTGTTCATAAATTCAATAAATGCTCCTCTTTTTAACTTTTGTTCGCAATTTAAAAAATGATTGAGGAATTCAAAAAATGTTCATATTTGTTAACCTTTTTTCAGCAATTCAAAAAAATGGGAATTTCCAAAAAATGTTCCCGCTTTCCAAATTTGTTCACATCATCAAAAATGGTCATGTTTTTCAAAATTTGACCCCAAATTCCAAAAATGTTCAGGGGAATTCAAAAAACTGTTGACGTCTTGAAAATTTTGTTCATAATTTTGAAAAATGTTCGCACTTTTCAGTTTTTTGTTCTTGTTTTTCAGAAAATGTTTTCATTTTCGAGAAATTCTTCTTGATTTCAGTAAACAATGTCGATTTCATGTTGTTCCTTTATTTTGTTTTTTTATATTCCCAAAAAAATTTCAAGTTTATTTTTTCTCTCTCTATGAAATATGAAAATGTTTTATTCGCAAAAAAATTATAAATGTTTGCACCTTATGTTCATATAAGGCGGACTGCCATTTTACGTATGAAATCCCAGGAATTATGGTGGCTATTAGCGTTGCTCACTTCGAGTAGGTTATTGTTCGATCCCTGCCGCTCTTGTATGTTTCTTTAACTTTGGCGGTTCGAACTTAACATGGGAAGTTGAATGTTGCAGTGGTTAGCACGGCGTGCCATTGACCACGAGGTCCCGGGATCGATCCGCAGCTCCTGCACGCTCTATTTTCGGCACTTTGCCGCAACTAGCGGCAAATAGGAAGTCCCCTATAAGTGCTGAGGACTTCCTTGCCTATCGATGGAGTTCTCCGCTTTGACATCCTAACTAGGCTTAAGCCCATCCCAACCTTCTTGTCTGGATGGGTGGCCACTGATCTTGGTCATTGCCCATGCAACCTTTCTCATTCAAAGCCCCACGGTCTGAACTTTGGTGGAAAGACTAGCAAACCACTCGGGCGAACACACATCATTTCCCCGCACGACATATCTAGTTCTGTCACGACGACACTCGAAACCATGAGCCATGTGCAGCGCGCGCTGCATCCACCGGCCATCTCAGGCCGTCGTATCATGCCGCCGGTGATTTTTAATACTAGTCAATGTGTATGTGCAATACACGTTAATTTGGAAGTATATTAAATGCATGCAGATATTAAGTAGGATATTATTTGTGTGTTATTATATGATTAATAATATATTTGGCATGAAATTAACTGCACGCTAAACATGTTGAGCGCTCGACGTTGAATCAGTTTAGATTGTTGGATTGAGATGATTTGATTGCCGAGATTAATTAGATCTACCCCTTTAGATTTTTTTATATTGATATAGATATGATATAGATTAATACACAAAAACTGTTTTTTTTCATGGAAACAATGAGCGAGCGAGTTAATGAGCTGCGGCCCGCTAACCGTCCGTGTGAACGCCAATTCCAAATTCGGTGCTACATATGCTGATGGCAAATCCTACATGATGCATATCGTGTCAAATTGTCGTTCTTTCACACGTACTGAGCCACCGAGCGACCGATACTACGCCAACCCATAGCGTGTACTAGATCGGGACCGCGCCTTGGCGCAAGGGTGCCGGTCCCAACATTTTGGTGAAGCAAGTAGTGCTAAGTTAGTAGAAATCTATGTTTAGCGTATGAATTCCCTCTACATTGGAGTAAGTTCAACATCCAATGATAATTTAGTAAGAAGCATAGTTTAACACACGTATTCAACAAGACAACAAAGCAAGATATTATCAAGTTCAACATCCTCATGAGATTATAGACACTCGGTGAGTTCATTAGACCACAAAAGCTAATAACTACGACATTAAGTTCAATACTAAGAGCACAAACACGAGAGAGGAAGTACTAATAGCAGGAACATAATAAGAAAGCAAAAGCCAGGCATAGTGACGATAGAGGCGGTCAAACTACAAAGCCATAGCCATTAGGCATACTAATTAGTAGCTCCGTCCAACTGCCTTGTCGGTCAACTTCATAGGTGCACTTAGATGATCAACCGTGTGGCCTTGGTGTAAAAGCAAATGGTGCAACCACATCATGCTCTTGTGCCTGAGACCGTCTTTTTATTTGCATCATCTCAGCCCATGTGGGAAACTATAGCATGATGGCACGAACTTCAGAAGCTGTCGTGTACTCAAAGATGACTTGAATTCGATGGTTCTACAAAACAGATACAAATGAAGAACATTATCCTGTGGATAAGTAAGGAAAAGGGAACCAATAACAAACATCTACTTCGGATTAGCTAGTGTTAATAAACCATTAAAGATTACTGAGTGTAAAAAAAATGCTGTGCAGTCAGACTACCGATACTCTTTAGCCTATAAAACCTAAGTGTACGCCATCCCTTTCTCTACAATTTAGCGGTCCTTTATTGTTACTGTTGAATCAAGAAAGCAATGGAATGATAAATGGATACATTGAACTACACAAAAGGCCACCAGATATCTCATAGAAAAGATTGCTGATGTAAACATGTCTATGCCACAACCTATGGATATTTATTTGAGTAGATGTCACTAATTTCAAACGTTAATATCTGGTATAGGGGAAATTCATGTAGGTAGTAAAAATGTGGTGGCGGAACTGAATTATACAATAAATGCATATGCATATAGAAAATCTCTGTCTATTGTTCAAATATACGAAATCTACTTATAATCTTGATCCAGAGCAGCCAGTAGGTCTCTAAGCTGCTTTTTTGTAAGGAAGATAACCAAATAAAAAGATCGATTGTTAAAAGACTCAACAGTAAAAAGAAGCAGAGCACATGGCCATTTGAGGACTGATAGTACGTCTAATGTGGGCAATTATTCAGTCTTTTCTCTAGCCGGCAGCCTAATTGTATGTCTGTTGAAACCATTTTCAAAAAATAAAGGCTTTGTCAGATTCAAAAGAACATGACGTTACTACCAGCTAATACATGACCATGAGATCTTGTATCATAGTTGTATTGTGATCTGGTCCTAAATATTGCCATTTTGTCTTATGAACCATGAAATCTAAACTTTTCGCCCTGTAACAGAGCAAGCACATGCATGCTCTTGCCATCTGCGGACTTATAGAAAATCCGGTGCCTTGCATGAAACAGTCCAAGAACCATATTTCAGATTGCACAACTAAAAGCAGAGAAACATGTAGCAAAGTAATAGTATCAATACATGGAAACCAGCAGAACAGATGATAGGTGGGTATAAAGTAAAGGTTGGTACCTGAGAGTCGAGTATAACCAAGTCCATATGCTTAATCGGACAATTTTCAGTTCCATCGTGGTGGTGCCACAAGCATGACACTTGCACACGAACATGGCGAAGCGAGTTGCCCGGACGAAGCTTGGACAAAGCATTAAACACCATCTATATCAGCAGGCTTAATCAATATATACGAACAAAGCAAGAATAAACTACACAAGACATAGTTTACCAAGCATGGAAAATAGATAGCATAGCACGTTAACAAGAAACACATAAGAACCCACACAAGCAGGCTAATATAGAACAGAGGCCCAGCAAGTACAAGACCAACACACATAAAATAAGAAAATGCCAAAAGGCAGTATTAGACAGGAATACACACATATGGCAAGACACGAGAGGGACAATACACCCCTACCTGATGATCGGTGAGAGTCAATAGATTAGGCAAAACTACAGCACCCACAAAGCTGAAGGCAAGGCCTGCAAAAAATAATCAACAACAGGATTAACCAATGGAAATACCAAGCTAATTAAGCATCTAGAACCTAAAGCCATCAACCAAAAAACTATACGTGTTGGCCATGTAAATTAAAACAGCACTACCCACAAACAAAATACATGGGTCCACACATAACCTTTAAAAATACATGTTGCTCCTTTACTACCTGCATAACCTAAGAGAACATGAAAAAAGGACTAATTTAGTTCTGCTGTAGTAGCAACTCATAATAATTTAGCTAGCATCTATGCTGATGAAGCAAAAACAATGACACTATTTAAAAAGAAAGTGAGCAGCAGGGAAAGCAAGATGGTAACAGGGAAAGCAAAACATGTGCGATACAAACTATTTCCTAAAATCACATCTCAAGAAAACCCTATTTAACACCTATAGGAAGTAAGACGACAAAGCAAGCAAATTTATCAAATACGGCAGCTTATTTATTACCTCAAGCTAAACGGGGTTCTCCATACTTTAATTCCGCTATGCATTGCTAGTTTCTCTTCCCATTAGATTCGAAACTCAAGCAAACAGGAGGTGCCTGTAGAGCTGCAGAGCGACTTGGCTGCAAGGTTGCCAAAAGGATGCAACAGAAGTGGCAAACAAGGGAAGAACATCCTACTTCTTATCCAAATATTCAAAATGCAGAGGATTGTGCATGATATTCAGCATATAATAAACTACAGTGCACTTTCTAGTTCAGATATCCATGACTATATTTGAAGTGTATAGTAGATTAACCATTGTCTAGCAAAATTTCAGGAGATCCATGAGAAGTTTGTTTCCACTTGATACAATAATCAAACAACTGTTGGGAATATGCCCTAGAGGCAATAACAAAATGGTTATTATTGTATTTCCTTGTTCATGATAATTGTCTATTATTCATGCTATAATTGTATTGACCGAAAACCGCAATACATGTTTGAATACATAGACCACAACATGTCCCTAGTGAGTCTCTAGTTGACTAGCTCGTTGATCAACAGATGGTCATGGTTTCCTGACCATGGACATTGGATGTCATTGATAACGGGATCACATCATTAGGAGAATGATGTGATGGACAAGACCCAATCCTAAGCATAGCACAAGATCGTGTAGTTCGTTTGCTAAAGCTTTTCTAATGTCAAGTATCATTTCCTTAGACCATGAGATTGTGTAACTCCCTGATACCGTAGGAGTACTTTGGGTGTACCAAACGTCACAATGTAACCGGGTGGCTATAAAGGTGCACTACGGGTATCTCTGAAAGTGTCTGTTGGGTTGGCACGAATCGAGACTGGGATTTGTCACTCCATGTGATGGAGAGGTATCTCTGGGCCCACTCGGTAGGACATCATCATAGTGTGCACAATGTGATCAAGGAGTTGATCACGGGATGATGTGTTACGGAACAAGTAAAAGACTTGCGGGTAACGAGATTGAACAAGGTATCGGCATACCGACGATCGAATCTCGGGCAAGTACTATACCGGTAGACAAAGGGAATTGTATACGGGATTGATTGAATCCTTGACATCATGGTTCATCCGATGAGATCATCGTGGAACATGTGGGAGCCAACATGGGTATCCAGATCCCGCTGTTGGTTATTGGCCGGAGAGTTGTCTCGGTCATGTCTGCATGGTTCCCGAACCCGTAGGGTCTACACACTTAAGGTTCGATGATGCTAGGGTCATAGGGAATAGATATACGTGGTTACCGAATGTTGTTCAGAGTCCCGGATGAGATCCCGGAGGTCACGAGGAGTTTCGGAATGGTCTGGAGGTAAAGATTTATATATGGGAAGTCCCGTTTTGGTCACCGGAAAGGTTTCGGGTGCTATCGGTAACGTTCCGGGACCACCGGAAGGGTCCCGGGAGGTCCACCAGGTGGGGCTACCGGCCCCAGAGGGCTGCGTGGGCCAAGTGTGGGAGGGGACCAGCCCCAGGTGGGCTGGTGCGCCCCCCCCCCACCAGGGCCCAAGGCGCCTAGGGTTGAAAAACCCTAGGGGAGGGGGCGCCTCCACCTTGCTTGGGGGGCAAGTCTCCCCCTCCTGAACGCCGCCCCTCCCCTCTAGATGGGATCTGGAGGGGGCCGGCCCCCTCTCCCCTTCCCCTATATATAGTGGGGGTTTTGGAGCTGCCCAACATTATGAGTTTTCGCCTCACCTAGCGCAGCCCTACCCCTCTCCCTCCTCGTCTCTTGCGGTGCTTGGCGAAGCCCTGCTGGAGTGCCACGCTCCTCCATCACCACCACGCCGTTGTGCTGCTGCTGGACGGAGTCTTCCCCAACCTCTCCCTTCTCTCCTTGCTGGATCAAGGCGTGGGAGACGTCACCGGGCTGCACGCGTGTTGAACGCGGAGGCGGTGTTGTTCGGTGCTTAGATCGGAATCAACCGCGATCTGAATCACTACGAGTACGACTCCTTCATCCGCGTTCTTGTAACGCTTCCACTTCGCGATCTACAAGGGTATGTAGATGCACTCCTTTCTCTCGTTGCTAGTATCTCCATAGATTGATCTTGGTGATGCGTAGAAAATTTTGAATTTCTGCTACGTTCCCCAACAGTGGCATCATGAGCTAGGTCTATTGCATAGATTCTATGCACGAGTAGAACACAAGTTGTTGTGGATGTTGATTTTGTTCAATATGCTTACCGTTACTAGTCCTATCTTGTTTCGACGGTATTGTGGGATGAAGTGGCCCGGACCGACCTTACACGTACACTTACATGAGATAGGTTCCACCGACTGACATGCACTTGTTGCATAAGGTGGCTAGCAGGTGCCAGTCTCTCCCACTTTAGTCGGATCGGATTCGATGAAAAGGGTCCTTATGAAGGGTAAATAGCAATTGGCATATCACGTTGTGGCTTTTGCGTAGGTAAGAAACATTCTTGCTAGAAACCCATAGCAGCCACGTAAAACATGCAAACAACAATTAGAGGACGTCTAACTTGTTTTTGCAGGGTATGCTATGTGATGTGATATGGCCAAAAAGAATGTGATGAATGATATGTGATGTATGAGATTGATCATGTTCTTGTAATAGGAATCACGACTTGCATGTCGATGAGTATGACAACCGGCAGGAGCCATAAGAGTTGTCTTTATTTATTGTATGACCTGCGTGTCACTGAATAACGCCATGTAATTACTTTACTTCATTGCTAAACCGTTAGCCATAGTAGTAGAAGTAATAGTTGGCGAGACAACTTCATGGAGACACGATGATGGAGATCATGATGATGGAGATCATGGTGTCATGCCGGTGACGATGATGATCATGGAGCCCCAAAGATGGAGATCAGAAGGAGCAAAATGATATTGGCCATATCATGTCACTTTTTGATTGCATGTGATGTTTATCATGTTTATGCATCTTATTTGCTTAGAACGCCGGTACTAAATAAGATGATCCCTCATAATAATTTCAAGAAAGTGTTCCCTCTAACTGTGCACCGTTGCGAAAGTTTGTTGTTTCGAAGCACCACGTGATGATCGGGTGTGATAGATTCTAACATTCACAAACAACGGGTGTAAGCCAGATTTACACACGCGAAACACTTAGGTTGACTTGACGAGCCTAGCATGTATAGACATGGCCTCGGAACACAAGAGACCGAAAGGTCGAACATGAGTCGTATAGTGGATACGATCAACATGAAGATGTTCACCGATGATGACTAGTCCGTCTCACGTGATGATCGGACACGGCCTAGTTGACTCGGATCATGTATCACTTAGATGACTAGAGCGATGTCTATATGAGTGGGAGTTCATAAGATGAACTTAATTATCCTGAACATAGTCAAAAGGTTTTTGCAAATTATGTCATAGCTCGCGCTTTAGTTCTACAGTTTTAGATATGTTCCTAAAGAAAATTTAGTTGAAAGTTGATAGTAGCAATTATGTGGACTGGGTCCGTAAACTGAGGATTGTCCTCATTGCTGCGTAGAAGGCTTATGTCCTTAATGCACCGCTCGGTGTGCTGAACCTCGAACGTCGTTTGTGGATGTTGCGAACATCTGACATACACGTTTTGATGACTACGTGATAGTTCAGTGGGTAATGTTAAATGGTTTAGAATTGAGGCACTGAAGACATTTTGAAATGTCGCAGAACATATGAGATGTTCCAAGAGCTGAAATTGGGATTTCAGGCTCGTGCCCATGTCAAGAGGTATAAGACCTCTGACGAGCTTCTTGGCCTACAAACTAAGGGAGAAAACTCAATCGTTGAAGTTGTACTCAGATTGTCTGGGTACAACAATCACTTGAATCGAGTGGGAGTTAATCTTCCAGATGAGATAGTGATGTTTCTCCAAAGACATTGCCACCAAGCTACTAGAGCTTCGTGATGAACTATAACATATCAGGGATAGATATGATGATCCTTGAAATATTCACGATGTTTTACACCGCAAAAGTAGAAATCAAGAAGGAGCATCAATTGTTGATGGTTAGTGAAACCACTAGTTTCAAGAAGGGCAAGGGCAAGAAGGGGTACTTCATGAAACGGCAAATCAGTTGCTGCTCCAGTGAAGAAACCCAGGGTTGAACCCAAACCCGAGACTAAGTGCTTCTGTAATGAGGGAATGGTCACTGAAGCAGAACTACCCTAGATACTTGGTAGATGAGAAGGCTGGCAAGGTTGACAGAAGTATATTGGATATACATTGAATTAAATGTGTACTTTACTAGTACTCCTAATAGCACCAGGGTATTAAGATACCGGTTCAGTTGCTAAGTGTTAGTAACTCGAAATAAAAGAGCTACAGAATAAACGGGGACTAGCTAAAGGTGAGATGACGATGTGTGTTGGAAGTGTTTCCAAGGTTGATGTGATCAAGCATCGCATGCTCCCTCTACCATCGAGATTGGTGTTAAACCTAAATAATTTTTATTTGGTGTTTGCGTTGAGCATAGACATGATTGGATTATGTCTATCGCAATACGATTATTCATTTAAGGAGAATAATGGTTACTCTATTTATTTGAATAATACCTTCAATGGTCTTGCACCTAAAAGAATGGTTTATTGAATCTCGATCGTAGTGATACACATGTTCATGCCAAAAGATATAAGATAGTAATGATAGTACCACCTGCTTGTGGCACTGCCATTTGAGTCATATAGGTATAAAACGCATGAAGAAGCTCCATGTTGATGGATCTTTGGACTCACTCATTTTTGAAAAGTTTGAGACATGCGAACCATGTCTATTGGTATGTGCGCATGAAGAAACTCCATGCAGATGGATCGTTTGGACTCACTTGATTCTAAATCACTTGAGACATGCAGATCATACCACATGGGCAAGATGACTGAAAAGCCTCGTTTTTTTCAGTAAGATGGAACAAGAGAGCAACTTGTTGGAAGTAATACATTTTGATGTGTGCTGTCCAATGAGTGTCGAGGCACGCAGTGGATATCGTTGTGTTCTTACTTCACTGATAATTTGAGTAGATGCTGGATATTTACTTGATGAAACACAATTTTGAATTATTGAAAGGTTCAAGTAATTTCAGAGTGAAGTTGAAGATCGTCGTGACAAGAGGATAAAATGTCTATGATATGATCATAGAGATGGATATCTGAGTTGCGAGTTTGGTACACAATTGAGACATTGTGGAAATTGTTTCACAACTAACACCGCCTGGAACACCATAGTGTGATGGTGTGTTCGAACATCATAGATGCACCCTATTGGATATGGGGCATACCATGATGTCTCTTATCGAATTACCACTATCGTTTATGGGTTAGGCATTAGAGAAAACCACATTCACTTTAAATAGGGCACCATGTAATTTCGTTGAGATGACACTGTGTGAACTATGGTTTAGAGAAACCTAAGCTGTCATTTCTTAAAAGTTTGGGGCTGCGATGCTTATGTGAAAAAGTTTCATGCTGATAAGCTCAATCCCCAAGCGGATAAATGCATCTTCATAGGACACCCAAAACAGTTGGGTATACCTCCTGTCTCAGTTCCGGAAGCAAAAGTGATTGTTTCTAGAAGCGGGTCCTTTCTCGAGGAAAAGTTTCTCTCGAAAGAATTGAGTGGGAGGATGGTGGAGACTTGATGAGGTTATTGAACCATCACTTCAACCAGTGTGTAGCAGGGCACAGGAAGTTGTTCCTGTGGCACCTACACCAATTGAAGTGGAAGTTGATGATAGTGATCATGAAACTTCGGATCAAGTCACTACCAAACCTCGTAGGACGACAAGGACATGTACTGCTTCAGAGTGGTATGGTAATCATGTCTTGGAGGTCATGCTGCTAGACAACAATGAACCTACGAGCTATGGAGAAGCGATGGTGGGCTCGGATTTCGACAAATGGCTCGAGGCCATAAAATCCGAGAGAGGATCCATGTATGAAAACAAAGTGTAGACTTTGGAAGAACTACTTGATGGTCGTAAGGCTGTTGGGTACAGATGGATTTTAAAAGGAAGACGGACAATGATGGTAAGTATCACCATTAAGAAAGCTCGACTTATCGTTAAGATGTTTTCCGACAAGTTCAAGGAGTTGACTACGATGAGACTTTCTCACTCGTAGCGATGCTAAGAGTCTGTTGGAATTATATTAGCAATTACTGCATGATTTATGAAATCTTGCAGATAGGATGTCAAAACATTGTTTCCTTGACGATATTCTTGAGGAAAGGTTGTATGTGATACAACCAGAAGGTTTTGTTAATCCTGAAAGATGCTAACAAGTGTGCAAAGCTCCAGCAATCCTTCTAAGGACTGGAGTAAGCATCTCGGAGTTGGAATATACACTTTGATGAGATGATCAAAGATTTTGGGTTTATACAAAGTTTATGAGAAACTTGTATTTCCAAAGAAGTGAGTGGGAGCACTATAGCATTTTTGATGAGTATATGTTGTTGACATATTGTTGATCGGAAATGATGTAGAATTTCTAGAAAGCATATAGGGTTATTTGAAAAGTGTTTATCAATCGAAAACCTGGATTAACATACTTGAACATTGAGCATCAAGATCTATAAGAATAGATCAAAACGCTTAATAGTACTTTCAAATGAATACATACCATGACGAGATTTTGAAGGAGTTCAAAATAGATTGGCAAAGAAGGAGTTCTTGGCTGTGTTATAAGGTGTGATTATTGAGTGAGACTCAAGACATGACCACGGCAGAAGAGAGAGAAAGGACGAAGGTCGTCCCCTATGCTTCAGACGTAGGCTCTATACACTACAAAAAAAAGACACATCCGTGACATTTTGGGCCGAACGATTTTTTTCTGTCATACATATGACACTTCTATGACGATAATTGTGACAAAATCCGATATCATCATAGATGTGGTGGGCTCCTACTTCTATGACAAAAAATCATGACAGAAAATGGGCTTTTCGTCCTGGGCGGGCCGGAGACGCAGCTGCATGACATTCTTTGGGCCGTCCATGACGGAAAAAACCGTGGTAGAAGCAAGGGGGAGGAAAATTTCGGGGAGTTGCCGGTTATGGTGGGAGGTCGGGGTGGAGCGATGCGCGTTTCTCTCGTATGTACGCGCGTGTGTGCGAGGCGTTGGCTCTAACTGAAGCCGAGCGAGGCGTTGGGCTCTAACTGAACCCGAGCGATTGCACTGCAGGCTACGCGTTACTGAACCCGAGCGATCGATCGATGGCTGTTAATTGAACCCGATGGAGCGATTCCTTCGCTACTGCTGCTAACTGAAGCCGATTGATGCTGCCT
>NC_057798.1:738267469-738268053 GCF_018294505.1 Triticum aestivum
AAACGCACAGAAAGATGCAAAGCTTACGCAGCTCAACCGGGCCCTTTTTTTTATCCTCCCAGCTCTCTCTCTCTCTCTAGGCCGGCATTGGGCCAGATTCTTCGTGGGCCACCGTACATAGGCCTGCGCTGCTGTTACAGGACCGCCGCGGGAGGCGTCCTCGGCTTCCCCGACTCGCCAGTTCGTCGTCATCTTGGTCTCCTCCCCCAAATCCCACGCCGCCCGCCGGCCGCATTCTCTCCCCCCGCGTTCTCTTCTCCGTCTGCTGCCCCAAATCCCATCGCACAGCGGGGGTGGAGGGTCGGTTCGAGCTTTGGCTTCGGTGCGCACAGTGAGCAGGAGAGGTGGCGACCGCCGGCGGCCACTGTGGGAGGATGAGGACGAATCGGTCGTGTTTTGCCCCTTCCCTGTGCTGGCGACGAGCGTGCATCAGCGAATGGGCGGGCTCGCCGGAGCGGGACTGCACGCCGGCCGGCTGCTACGGGTAAGGCCAGTACTGTTGCATCTTTTTTAGTCCCACATCGCCAGTTTAATGGTTTTTTTACAGGGACGCGAGTAGAGCGGGAGCTATGCCCCGTGGGTGG